>NW_015090775.1:4668013-4726623 GCF_001431845.1 Calidris pugnax | reverse complement strand
GGTTTAGATTGAACATTAGGAAGGAATTTTTCACAGAAAGAGTGGTCGGGCATTGGAACAGGCTGCCCAGGGAGGGGGTGGAGTCACCATCCCTGGCTGTGTTTAAGGGCCGTTTAGATGCAGTGCTGAGGGACATGGTGTAGGGGAGGACTTTGTAGAGTAGGGGAGATGGTTGGACTCGATGATCCCAAGGGTCTCTTCCAACCTCAATGATTCTATGATTCTATGAGTGAGATACACTGAACAGCAAAGCAGCAGTATCTCACTCTGTCCCGAGCAACCCCAAAACGCTGCTGCTTTGCTGTTCAGTGTATCTCACTCTGTCCTGAGCAACCCCAAAACACTACGCTTCATCCCAGTTACGCTAAGCCAGCTGTACCCTTACAATTAACACACTCTGCATTCAAGGAGGCTAAAGACTCACCTGCCAGTTGCTGGGACAGAGGCAAAAGAAACCATCCAGTGAGTTTACACAGGTCCCCGAGTTCTCACAGGGGTTACTGCTGCAGGCTTTCCTCTGGATAGCCTGAAACCCAGGAAAAGAACAGAAAATGAGGTTCCGCTTATTCGGTGTTTCATTAGCACTTATTTTCAAGAGATCCCAGGAACTGGGATGTGCTGTGGATATGAGAAGCTTGAGCGTTTGGGAATAGCAAGATCAATCTCAAATAATGACAAACCACATTTTTCCCCTGGTTTTTTGGTGGTTTGTTTTTTTTTTTATTTATTCTTTCTTTCATTCCCCATCCCCCTTTGTTTTTCAGCAAGGCTGATCTGTAAAGGTTTTGAGCTGTTTCACTTATCCTTTTACAATATAATGATTAATATGATTGGTCTTACACAAGATGGCCAGCTGCAAGCAACTAGGATGAGAAAAGCCCTGTAAGAAGTAAATATTAATAGACACTGTTCTTCAGCAGCAGACTGTGAGTCTAGATGGAGGGCTATCTTGTCTTATTGATCCCATGGGTGATAACCGCTTTAACTGGCAGCTGTAGCTGTGCCTTGTCACAGCTCAGTGGAGAAGCAGGTGATAGTTGAAAATTTGCTATTTCCAGTACCATATAAAATCCAGTTTGAATTCTCCAGCCTTCCTCTTGACAGATCAGTAAAAGTTTGCTTGTCCTTGGTATCTAGTTGTTGTTCTTGAGTCTACAACTGTTTTTCCTTTAAGGAATGCAGGCTTCGACATGGTTTATATTTTCTAGGAAGGCATTTCACCTCCTCTACATATCTTAGCTTTTTTTAATCTTGTGTTACCAAAAAAAAATTTCCTCATTAATGAATGAGAGGAAAGAGATAATTCTGCTATTTAATGGTTGTAACCTCACTTTATTTACTTGGGGTTTGCTTTTTCTTTTTTGATCTCTAGCTTGCTTCCCATTTACTCACCTGCTCTAAGCTTTGAAGTTTGTTGTCAAGACTCACGATCTGCAAGAGAAATACAAATTACAGTGTGCTTGGGAGGAGAGCGACCACAGAGGTACGTGCTGGATGCTGGCAGGCTAACAAAATATTTCCTTTTGAGAAAAGAGAACAGCTGGTGTTTGAAAGGAGGTGACAGTCAGGTTCAAATCAGGGCTCTTTCACTGGGATTTCAGTGTTTTCGGCCGTTCAGAAAATGACAGCTCAAATATGTCCCAGTTTGGCTCCAAGAAGCAAGACTCAGGCTTGTGAAGATGTATTCAGGTGCTTGGCATTGAGAATGCAAATTTTCCAATGGGGTTGTTTGGGTGCTCGTGTGTGTGTGTGTGTGTGTGTGTGTGCAAAGGATGGAGGTCTGAGACAGTACACCGAAAGCCAAGAAAAGGTTCACCATATCTCAGTGGGTTATAATCACAACCAGCAAACAAAAACCAACTCAGGGAACGTGATGGATATGTATTAGCACAGTTTTCCTAAAGGGAGGTCTCTTAGGCTATAAAATATTTTCCTATAAGGAACTTGTGGCAACACTTTAATAAAAGACGGTTAAACCACGTTAGACACAGGTTTCAAAATCTTCTGTCGGAGAAAAGTCTTTAGTAGCAGGGAAGAGACAACACTTCTACATAGGTCCTTTCTTCCCACTGCAAACCCCTATAGCCCATTTCACCTATGGAATGGAATGGAATGTCTGTGTAACACCTATAAGAACAGATGAGGTCAATTTCCTGAATTTAGTGCGATTTTACTTCCACAAAAATATAGTCCATAGAGATGTGGACAATGAACAAAAGAAGAATCCTGGTAACTGGAAATTGTGAGATTTACAGGAATATTTCCAATGTCTCCAGAGCTGCTGAATAAGTATCTCAACATTAAACACAGACTCTGAGCTGATGTTAAATACGGACTCTGCCCCAGTTCCCTGAATTGGAGTCCAGAAATACTAAAATGAATCAGGTAGCAATGTTAATCTGAGGAAGGGAAAACCGGGAATGCTGTAGGAGGATACCACAAGGGTATGGCTCACCTTGGAGGTCAGCAGAGCAACCTGCTGGGACACATTCTGGGAGGCCCCATTGGCTTTTTTAAGTTCTTGAATCTCCACCTTATTTTCTCTCACCTAAATTTAAGCAACAGAGATTATGTGAAACAAGTGTGGCTTTTTCAAAAGCTTAGAAAAGTCCTGTTCTTGCTTAACTTTAGTATTATAAAGTCCACTTAAATGCAGAGATCTCTGTTACATACACAATTTAATCTTTTAATTATTTTCTGTAATGGCATAATTACTTTATGAGCCTGCAATAGCTTACTTTCATAGTAGAGTGCTGACACAGATAATATAAAATAACAGTCATAAAAACTACATCAAACATTTGCTAAGACCAATTCTGAAGACAATTAAACTATTAATGTGCAAAAATACAAACAAAACATATTAAGGAAAAGTAACTCTATCACCTGGCTAAAAAGTTCTGCAAGGTCTTCTTCATTAATTTTTATTTTCCCCAGTCCTCCAGTTCTAAATTCAATATTTTTGCTGGAGCCAGCGCGGAACACTAAATTACCGTGCTCCGAGGACAAACGAGGCCTGTTGTATTAGAGAAAAAACAAAGAGATCATTTAGTTACACGTATCTCCCAAGGAGCATGTAAAAAAGAGCTGCAGTGAAGCCATTCTGTTCCCATTTACTGGCACCAAGAAGCCCCGTATGAACAAAAGCATCTGCAAACAATAGTACTTACTGCTCCTCATAAAGGGTTCTTTTCTGCCTCTTTTTCTCATAGTGGTTTGATTCCCAGCTCAATCCAGTAAATAATAACAGTGCAACTAAAAGCCCAGGGGCAGGAGCAGCCCAAAGCATTGCTCTCCTCCTCCAGCTGCCCCGCGTTGGGAGTGAGATCTCCAGGGCTGGATTGTCCTCTGCTGAGCCCAGGTGCCCTTTGCTCTCACCCACCTCTTTATTCGCAGGGTGCCCGGTGCCGCTGGCTCGCCCGGCCAGGGTAAACTTTATCTCGAGTAGCTAAATTAAAGATTGACAGCATGCAAATCACCCGGCCGCTATATGCATGTTACTCTTTTGATCTTTCAGTTTCAGGAGCTTTGAAAGATCATTAATTGAATTATGCCTGTATTTTATCATTCTGCCTTTGACCTTTGTACGGCTGAGCACCCTTGGGCTCTCGGAGAAGGGGAAAGGCTCGCTCTCCCCACCTGGAAAGAAAGATTATTTAGCAGCAGTAAAGGATCAAAAAAAAACCCAACCCCACATATAAAACCCACAGTGGCTGGCAAGGAATATCTGTATTGAAAGAAAAGCTTCCAGCTAGTAATTCACTGGGCAGATGACACAAACAAGTTAGCATTTACCAAACAGCATCCCATGGATTACAACCACAAAATACAGTTTTAACCAAATATGGTTGCTCTGACTCAAGGGTGACTCAGAGCCCAGATGCCGGGGAGACCGTTGCTTACCAAGGGGACCGCATTTTGTTTGGCATGTGTAGGCTGCCTTCATTGTACACACTAGGACTCCCAAATCCAGGGCCAGCCACAGACAATGCAGAAGACCATGGAAGAATTCAAAGGAGGCTAAAAAGTAATTGAAAAATGCAAATCAATATGTTCTGAGAGCTGAAATCACAGAATCACATGGGGTTGGAAGGGACCCCTGGAGATCATCCAGTCCAACCCCCTGCCAGAGCAGGGCCACCCAGAGCAGGTCCCACAGGAACATGTCCAGGTGGGTTTGAATGTCTCCAGAGAAGGAGACTCCACCACCTCCCTGGGCAGCCTCTGCCAGGGCTCTGCCACCCTCACAGGAAAGAAGTTCCTCCTCATGTTTGAATCTTGATTCCATTTCCCTGTAACCTTCAGTAGTAATTTGCAGCCTTCTCAAAAGAAGTGTCACATCTGGGGGTGACACTCGTCTGTGTTTGTGCCTGAGACCCCAATGCTGTTGTGGCTGGAAGCCACAGCAAAGTCCATGTCTCACCTCCCTTCTGCTTTTGCCAGAGTCTCCATATTGCCCTTGCACAAGACTTTGCTGTGCTTCCCTCTCCCTGCTTGAGGGAGCTTTGTGTGTATTTTCCTTCCTCATGCTAGGAGCTATCTGAACCTCCAGGCCTACCACCGTTCTTTTGGCTTTCCTTTTTGCTTAGTAGACAACTCATTCAGGTTGCTCACATTTCAAAACTCTACTGAGGGGGAAAGAGCAGCAAGAGTTACAGCTGCTCTTCCTCAAAGGCAACAATAGCCACCATTCACTGATCCTTTGTGCCCCAGACCGCCATGAACCTCCTGCACTTCCTAACTCTGCCCAGCTTTCGTTTCTGCTCCAGTTGGCACTTGTCACCTACAGATACCCCACAGATACGCGGGACATGCCCTGGAGCTGGGGGACTGAATGAACTCTAGAGCTTTCACAGGCAGAAATGCTATGAGGTCAAAGCACTCTGGAAGAGATTGGGTGCGGCAATAAAAAAGGCTGTCACCTCAGCAAGAGAGAGAGGTGGACTGTGAACATGAAGGTGAAGCCAGGACAGCTAACGTTTGTGGTACTACCACAGAGAAGAATGGGGTCTTTACTATGAATAACTATAATGTCCGAGGTTACATCAGCTGCATCCCACCACCTCCACTTTCTGTTGCTTGCATAAAACCTAGATTTTTATTACATTTTATTACCTGTGGTATTCTAAACTTACCTGACAATTCAGAAGAGCGTTAGCCTGCTGCCCATCTTTCTTGTGCTCACACAGATTGTGACACAGGTAACCCAACAGTTACTGCTGCTGCCGAGAGGTCTGGAAGGGCAGAGGTGAAGCTCCTTCTGACCCCACGGGGGACAGCCCATCCCCTGTGCCCGCTGGTGCAGCAGCAGCAGCTCAGCTCTCTGGCTGTTCACCTGCTCCACAGCAGCCCCTGGCCTCCAGCTGCTGCTGCCAGGACACAGGACCTCGAGGGGAGACCTTATTGCTCTCTCCAACTCCCTGAAAGGAGGGTGTAGAGAGGTGGGGGTCGGTCTCTTCTCCCAAGTCACAGGCGACAGGACAAGAGGAAATGGCCTCAAGTTGCGCCAGGGGAGGTTCAGGCTGGATATTAGGAAACATTTTTTCACTGAAAGGGTTATCAGGCATTGGAATGGGCTGCCCAGGGAGGTGGTTGAGGCACCATCCCTGGAGGTGTTCAAAAGACAGGTTGATGTGGTGCTGGGAGATATGGTTTAGTGATGATGCTCCTTGTTTGTTGTGTGGGTGTCTATTTTTGTCAGTGAGGTTGACGGTTGGACAAGATGATCTTTAAGGTCCCTTCCAACCTAGAAGATTCTGTGATTCTGAGGTGGAATCCCCATGTGTTGTCCTTTGCCACCACAGGGGAGAGCTTTTACAGGAAAATACAGACTTGCATCCTCAGTTGTTGACAACCATCAGTGCTCCATTCAACTCAAATGAGTTACGGTATTTCACACCAAGTGAGGATCTGCCCTCACATATTTTTTTTTATTTCCTACTCTGCTCTTTGCTCTGAAACCTCCGTTCACCTACAGGAGAGCATAAATAAATTATCGATGTCCCTGTCTAGTTGACAGGACACCTTCTGCCTCTGGGTATCCTGGTACTGCCCATTAAACTGGTGCTTACTAACATTCATGATGTCAGATCTGATGTCTGTCTGGGGCTTTTTGCTCTTTTTGGTTTGGTTTGGTTTTTTTGTTGTTTTAACAGCGTCCTGAGTTTTTATAACTGTCAGTTGGGTGTCAACCTGAAGCAACTATGGGCCAACTAAGCCTGCACTTCCTAGCAGGCTGGTTAAAGGTATGCACACTTCAAGGACTTTCTCTCCTGAAGCCCACCGTATGCTGACAGTTTTCAGCCCAGACTTGGGCTGGGACTCACAAAATCCTTCCTTTTCTCTATGTGTTTCTTTTGCATAGTGAGCATGCATTGCCCCTCTCTGCTGCACGTCAATCTTTGATTCAAGCTTCACTTTTCAACTAATTAACTGCAATATAGCAAATGACCAACGAGCAATAAACCATAGAGTATGCAGAAAAGGCTGCTGATGCAAGGAGGAAGAAGAAATAACTCTTTTCACCTTCTCTTCATGCAGGCTTTATAGCTTAAAAAATGGTTGATCTCAAGACCAGGTGACTTTGTCTATGCAAAAATTATAGGATGGAAAGAGAGCTCTGGACATCTATCTAACCCTGGCATGACACACTATTTTCCATTTCATTAGACTTTCCAGATTTTAGTTCATTTACTTTCTATTCCTAGTGAATGCAGCTTAGGCTGGCCAAGCTGGGAAACCTATAAACCATCTTAAGGAGAAAAATAGGTCCCCACCTCTTAATTTTACTGAAATACATTGGATTGGGACATCATTTTTGGAGGAACAGAATGGAAACCCTGCAAATGTCTGGCATAAGAACAGGGGCTGTTCTTCCTAACAAGGAGAACTGGCATGAACCCCTCCTCCCAGGATAGATCGTTCATTACCTCACTGACATTACGGCTGAGGAAACACCTCTGAAGAGCATAGGTTGTGCACAGTTTGGCAGAAGAAACTGAGCATTTGTCTCTAATTCTGGTTGAAGTTCATCCTGCACTAGCAGGGACTGCAATTTACCACCATCTTGTGTAGCTGTGTGAAATGAAATGGTGGTATCTCTCTCCTTCTCCAGCAGTATGTGCCTGCAATGCAAACACACTGCTGTAGAGCACAATAGTTGACTCAGGTTATGGCCAATGTGCACTAATTTCACCTAGGAAGTCAACTCAGATGCAGAGACATGACATCTGTCTGTGACAATGCTCTCCTTTTCTATGGATGAAGGACAAATATTGGTGTGAATCCCAACCTGGCTAATATTTTAAATGAAAGACTAACAATCCTATGTGACTAATATTTGCAAACAATTATAAATCCAGCCCTGTTGCGGGTTTAATCCTGGTTAGTGCATATTTACCTGAGTTTCCCCTCAGCTGAGGTCACGTCTCCTACCTGCATGGTACAAATTTTGTTGGTGTAAACAATGCTTTGTATTGAATTCAGCACTTTTGGTGTGTCCCTGCAGCTTCCAGATGACTGAGCACTAAGCTGCTGTTAGGCCCTATATGGAAGATAACAACCATAAAGTTTACATCAAACAGAGGTGAGTCTGAAAAATAACATTACCCTTCCTGTCCCTTACACATAACCACCCATCATCGCTTCCTTCCTTCTCTTTCCATGTCTCTGGAGAGTTTTATGGCCACAGCACCTTCCCCAGGGGCTGCTGCAGCTGCAAGGCTGCATTTCCCATGCCGCTTCCTAGGGATTTCTTTTCCTTCTCAGCATATTGCCCTCTGACACCTGCTTAAGATTAACTTCATCTACCCTGCTCCCTCGACAGGATTGATGAAGTTAATAAATTACCCACTCATGAAGTTAAACTAACTGGCCAGGAAATCTAGGTTTTCAGTTTTTAACAGCCAGTAACAACAAGCTGAGTTTTGATTTGGGTAGGTACTTCAGCTGCAATTGATCTACTGTCCTAATTCTCCCTCAGCATCTTTATCAAACCGAAGGCAGTTATATATTAGGCTTTTAGTTTCACCAAGTGACCTGTATTTTGAATCCTCTAGCTATCTTATTCTTCTTCCTACACACATAATTTCTACAAACCACCAACCACTTTGATGCTTCCTATTTTCTGTCCCATTCTTTTTTTGAAATTAGGTTCATGAAAAGTTTCCAGTCGGTTACATTGGCTTTGTTCTTTTCTATTGATTATTCCAGTCCTTTTAGCACATTCCAATTGCTTTAACGTAGACTGGAGTTATTTTTAGGGACTTCCATTTGCATAGTCATCACTGCTACTAATAACCCTAAAGCCATGACTGGACCTGGCTGCACAACCTCCCCTCAGTTCATTCTATTCTATTCTCTACTGTTGGCTTCATCAAGAGGCTTAGGTCCAAGCTAAGTCCATAAATCATGTCCTGTGTATTGATGCTGTGATTACAAATATTGGCATTCTGTCACCATACAAATATAAGGAAGGAAGAGTGATCATAATGGGTTAGAAAAAGATCCATGTAGGTCAGTTCCACTGTTCTCCAACAGTGGCCAGGAGCAGGTAGTTAGGAAATGAAGGGTACAGGAAGGGGCAAGCACACACAGTACCTCTCCTAGGTGTTCTCTTGGCCTCCATTTCTGTGCAGCTGGGGAGCTCCATCAGCCAGAAGTCTGCACACTCAGTACTCTCAAAGGATTTTTCTTCCGTGAACTTGTCCAGTCTTCTCCTGAACTCATCACCTTACAGCGCACGTACAATGAATGAGTAAGGCCACATGATAAGTAAGACCAATATACAGTCAAAATGCCACTCAGAAATATTAATTCTGAGGAGAATCCCATTTTAAAGTGTAATACTTATAAGCAGAATGAGTTGTTTCTTTTTTTTTAAATATACACTGGGCAAACATTTGAACTAATCACAACTCTTCATTACTGCCTAGCTATGAGAAAATACATTAGCACCATTAATGTGCTTTGCTGCCAAATGCCGGGCTCCAATTTAAAAATATTTGCATTACAACAGCCCAGTGTGTGGACAAAACTACAAGATAAACATGCTTTCAAGGAAGCCAGGATTTTGGGATGTATTCCTGTGTTTAACTAGATGATCTCTGGAGGTCCTTCTGACTGACAATTCTGTGATTCTGTGAAATCGGAGAGGCTCCCCAATGGAGGAGATTTTAGGGGCTTCTTTGCTGCAGTTCCCTGAATCCCAGCGAAGGGTACTCAACTCGAGAGGTCACCTGAAGTTCCCTCCAACAACCCCTCTCCCTAAGAGTGGTGTTTTCCACTCAGTTTTATCCCCTCCAACTCTTACTTCATCAGAGCTCTTACCAAAAGATCCCTTCTCCCTGCTTCCTCCCACTGTCGAAAGGACCAGGTGGAGGAAAGTCAACCCAGTTATCTTGACTTCAGAGATGGCTGCGTGGTCATCTAAGGCCACATATTTCTCTTCTTCAACAGCTGTATCAATTCCCCAACCGTTTTAATCAAATAAAGAGAAGAACAACACGTGCTCTTCACAATAACGTATAAATGGACATACTATCACTACTCAATACTTCATTTTTGCTGGTGTCTTGAATATCAGTTATCTATTCAAAGAAGTTGTTATTAAACAAGCATAATCTTCCCCTAATGAGGTTGCAGCACTAGAATGCTCATGTTTGCACAGGCAAAAGGAAAATGGTTACTGGCATTAATTTTGGGCTGTATGCCTAGTTTCTTATACGTTCACATTATTTTTCCTCAGATGTTTCTTTTACCATTTCTACTTTATACACTATTTATGTAAGACTGCCCAGAAATGACTAGTATTCTTAACCAATTCTTACTATGTCTCCTCCAAATCCTTACTAGTATGACATATTCTTTAACACCGTGCAGAAAAAAAACAAATGGAACACATACGTGATTTCAAATATCTAAGAGGCAAAACATACTAAACTGCTGAGGAAAATAAATATAATCCAGTATTTATTCAATAAGCCAACAGAATGCAAAACTTCAGTATGAAGAGCAAACAAATAGAAAAGAGAAATCAAAGGGTGAAAAGTTACAGTTCATCCTTGAGATGTAACAAATATTTGCTAAATTTTCTGTTTATTTTAGAAACGTGACAATTGCTAAAACAAAATTGTACAGTCATGGAAGCATTGGAACTGTTCAGATTTCTACTGGGATGGCTCTTTAGAAAACAAAATGGGCTTACCCATGACTAAGTTTAAGACATATGGTAGTGTCATCACAGATTAATGTTTTTCCAGCTTATACTTTTTCCAGTTTATACTCCTCCTCCGAGGGTCAGCGAGAGGCGAGACGAAAAAGCCTGTGGAGAGGAGCTTACATTCACTGCATGGAAGGATGCACCTCCACCATAACATTTTGAGTTCATGTATCAAAAAAAAAAAAATATTTAAATCCACTGTGTTAAACAAATGGTATTTTAGTAACTTCACAGCTACATGGTCACGAGTATAGGAAATTCCTAGATTAACTCAGATGAAAAACAAGCTTATGTAGGTAAAGGCAATGGGCAAGCTTCAAAAATGACTGCATAAATCTGACACCACCAAGTATGTCATCCTTCCCTCAGTGGAGCTCCTCAAGTTTGAAGGAATGCAACCACATCATCTCACTCAGACAATGACATGTATTTCAGGTGCGCAGAATAAGTGAGTTATAAATCCAGATTCTGGAAACCTCCTTCCATTTGGAGAGCTGTCTTCCAGATTTCCCTCATTTACTTTTCAGCTGCTTTTGTAATCACGTTTCATTGCTGTGAAAACGCTTAAGCTGAAGTTGCAAAGTGCAGCACTGCTGGAGGCTGCAAAGCACTTAGGATTAGCAGACTGCTTGGAAAAGGAAGCAATGTGATCATCAAGGCAGGTCAAGCAGGTGCAACCCACCAGAGCTCAGTCAACGAGCCTATTAGTGACAAACAGACAGGCTAAGCAGCAGTCACTCCATTTGGCTGCACTGGTCCAACAGGGTTAGCAGGGGGAAAATACAGAAACACACATTTACCACTCTGAAATCTGTTCTTTCAAAGTATCTCCTTCACAATCAGCTCTGATTAACGCACAGATTTCAGACTTCACAATCACACCGAATTAAAATTCACTGTCAACATGGGAGAGGCTGTACTGCTATTTTAGTTTTAGATGCAGTTAGGTAACTTTCAACTTACGCTTTAATACTGTTCGCTTATAAGTGGCATATAAATCATTGAAACCTGTTTTACAAATTAAGGAATTGAAAACTAATTGTTAAGAGTAATATTTTGCTAAATATTATTACAGTGAGGCAAAACAGACATGGTTTAGCAGAAAGAAATTGCAATTTATACATAAAATTTACCTCCTTTGTTTTCATTTCAACATTTGGATCATGTTAGATAGCACCAGATTTTCCTATTATCACATTTCTCCCAAGGACAAGACCATCCAGCTACCAGCTATTGTTCTGGCTGATAAATCTACACAATAAACACCACGTAAACAGATAACTACAGTTCATAACTGTGTCAAAGACACACTTGCTCTTTGTAGTTTAGTACTATGCACAGACTAACATTAATCTGGTATTTTTTTGCCATGACGGTACTATAAGAGACCAGGTAAAGATAGAGGCCAACCTCATCCTTCTCTAGAGCCTAGTCCAGAGCTCTTTTAGGAGTATCAACTTCAATTTTTCTTTTATAGCTGGAACAGCCTAAGGAGTCCAAAAGTTCCTGGGGAATAGGACAGGGTGAAGAAGGTCAACCCAAGGTTTTCCTGGTTTAATAGTCCAGAAGCAGCATGCAAATCACCACTGAAGAAGAAACACGCAAGGAGTCAGCAGAAGTATGGCACAAAATAACAAAAGACTACAAAAGTAATCCTTTTCTTTTTCAGGACTAGGGCAGATGAGAATAGCTCTACAGCAACTCTGTTCCTAGAGTCTTTAGCTTCTCCTGCATTACCAAGCCTAGATAAAGACACCCTGACTTTTCCTGTGTGATCCTGTAGAAAAAACACACAAACAACCAAACAAAACCCAGTCGTTCTGACAACTTACTGTTCATATCTCCTCTCCACCAAAGCAATCTATGAACTCCTTCAGATCCTTCAGTTCTGTGACACACCAGCTCCCTAATGGATGCTTACTAAATATCATCTCGCCTTTTGCTCCCTCCAGCTGCTCTTTCTCTGGATACCCATATAATATTACCTGCAAGAAAAAAAAACAACAACTGGAGCATAAGCTTCTTTAGAAGGCTTTCAGACTTCCCTGGTTTTCTCTATTGTTCCAGAGATACCAAACTCACAAGACTTGATGATTAAAAACACATTCAGGGCAGCTCTCTGAGACTGTGCACAAGGGTGGCACCCTGGATGGCCACACGCAGCGGTTTCAGCCCCACAGCCACTAACCCCAGCACTGCTGTCAAGTTTTGTGCAGAAACCTTCAGAAGCAGTGCCCAGTTTTCCTCCAGTTCTTACGCCACAGGAACCTAAAAATGGAGCTTTAAACATTTTTTGCTTTTCTGTGTAGGTCTTTGGTAAGGAGCAATGCTCTTACCCTGAATAACATTAAGTGAGAACAGCAACAGGCAAATTATTAGCAAGGTTGTGAGAATCTTGCAATATTTTTATTCAGCTGCACTTAAATAAATTGTTCCAGACAGATACAGTCAGGTTACAGAAACCTACAAGTTTTAAGAGAGGATGAGAGAACCGTAACCAAGGATGACACCACACCTTCTTACAAATAGGACACAAAATACTGCATTTAAGAGTTTAATTAGCTACAAAAACACATCAACATTTCCAAACATATATGCAATAGATCTTTTAAGAATGGATGACTGATATTTACAGATTAAGATATCTTACATGTAGAACTTGGTCTTTGCACTTATTTAAAACAGCTTTTACATTTACAGCCTTTTTATACTGCACTAAGAAGATAGCTTTAAAACAGTCTTCCCTGTTTTCATTGTTTATGTAAACGCTGCTCTTTTGCATTTTGCAAACTAAAAAAACCATTTAAATAAAGCAATTAAGTCCTGGAAACTTCCATTTAAATAAAATAATTCTGCAGTACAAATCCATCATAAAAATAAGGTAGTAAAAAATATATCAGAACTGTTCAGCAAAATGTCTGGACAGATATTTTGCTAAGCTATGATATTTGTTCAGCTACGATTTTTGTTCAGCTCCCATCAGCTTTCTCTTGAAAGATGAAGTATTTTCTGCCACCCGTCCGTACTCTCAGGTTCAGGTTCTAAATTATCCAAGTAGAAGAGAGATCAATTTTGCCACCACATGTACGTTGAGGCTGTTTCCCAGAAGACGGTAGCATTGCTTGACTGTTACTCTGTCAGGAAAGCCTGAAAGAAAAACATACAGTGCAACATCATTACCCTGGGTTTTAGTCTACTCCTTTTTTTCAGTGCATTTATCCCAGATTGCAGCAGGGTTCAACCCCCTCAAAAAAAATCACAAAGTTCCAAAAATAATTCCCAATCAGTTCATTGGATTTGTATCAGTTCTTCTATTAGCAGCACTGCCATTTCTGATGTTTAACAAGAAGCCTCAAAACATTGCTCTATTGTGTAACTAATGCCCATCTAGAGAGGTCATCCTGCCCCTCTGCTCTGCCCTGCTCTGGTAGAGCCCATCTGGAGCACTGGGACCAGTTCTGGGCTCCCCAGTTTAAGAAGGACAGGGAACTGCTGGAGAGGGGACAGCAGAGGGCTACGAGGATGATGAGGGGCCTGGAGCATCTCCCTTATGAGGAGAGGCTGAGGGACTTGGGTCTTTTTAGTCTGGAGAAGAGAAGGCTGAGGGGGGATCTGATCAATGCTTATAAATACTTCAAGGGAGGGCATCAACGATCAATGCTTATAAATACTTACAGGGAGGGCATCAACAGGATGGGGCTGGTCTTTGTTCAGTGGTGCCCAGGGACAGGACAAGAGGAAATGGGCACAAACTTGAACATAAGAAGTTCCACCTAAACATGAGGAGGAACTTCTTTCCTGTGAGGGTGGCAGAGCCCTGGCAGAGGCTGCCCGGGGAGGTGGTGGAGTCTCCTTCTCTGGAGACATTCAAACCCACCTGGACACGTTCCTGTGCAACCTGCTCTGGGTGGACCTGCTTTGGCAGGGGGTTGGACTGGATGATCTCCAGAGGTCCCTTCCAACCCCATGTGATTCTGTGATCTACTGTCTCTTCACATGGCTCAAAACACCCAGCACTCTCAAGGAGGGGCAGCAGCACCTAAAACACTGCACAACTGCTACTTTAGAGAACATCCACAGAGGAACACGGTCACAGCAGAAAGAAGAAGTGATGATCCTACAGATGGTCCTGCATTTTTCAACAAGCTTTATACTGTACTTCATACCTGAACCCCTCTAACCACCTGAGGCAAAACAAATGAGTTTCGCAAGGCTTATTCAGTGAGCAATCAAGCAGCTGAACAGTTTTCCATGTAATTCAATGCCGACCCTGTCAAATGCACTCAGAAATACAGACAGCATCTGAAATGTCCTTCACATGGTGAGTGCATGGACTGGGAGAGAGAAGGGAGGCCCAGAAAAATTAAACTGGTCCAGGTATTGTGAAAGGGTTGTGTTGTGTATTGAATGCACAAAGGTGACCAAGCTTCTGAGAGTGAAGATGCTGCTCACAGCCAGCTGGGCTGCTCTAAATGTCCTTGCTTGCACTCTCAGCTTTCTCCAGCTGTGAGCTGAAGTGCACTGGCTTCAACTTGAGTGAGAGATGAACAGCAGTGGCGATTCAGCCATGAGGGTCATTTCTTAAGCTGCTGAAACATTCAATTATTTGATCACTCCCTAAGAAGAAAACCTAACTTTGAGCCCGAACTCACCACCAGCCAGATTAGCCTGGAGTGCAAGTAGGGATATACATGTTCTGAAATTTTCATAGCACTTCAGAAAAATTCTCTTCCAGGGATTGCTCAGGAGAGAACACGGTTGGACAGTTGCTGAGCCAAGGGTGGAAAGCTGAGGAGGAGGTGTCTGGGAGGAGTTGTTCCATCCTTCTCTGCCAGTTATTAATGCCTCAAATGTGCACTGCTTTGGTAAACACATCTTCTGCCAGCTCCATCCATCCTGCCCAGCTTCCTGGCACACAGATTTGGGCAACCGTTCTTCTCTTTGGAACAATCACTTGCACTCCCACACATACTTCCTTAGTTGGAGTTTTCACATTAAATCACTAAAGGTACAGAATCTACCCATTTTAAAAGACTATATAAAAATGAATATGTATTTATGCACACACACACACACATATGCACATGCACTTCTAGCCCGAGAAGCTTGTCTGAACCCTGAAAATTTCAAACTTTCTCCTTCTGTTTCTTGGCAACTGAAAGCTTGAATTAATTTTCAGGGCTGTCTCCTTTATCCCAAGCTTCTTCCATCTGCCTGTTAACATTCTCTTGCACCTTCTATCTTCCTGGCTCCAGAGTAGCCCTGTATCAGAAGGGCAGATCTAACACCTCATAGTGCACTGGCACTTGCTGCACAGCTCTCACCGTACCATTTAGGTCACACACATTACTTGAGGATGTCAGAGTCTTGGCAACACGCACCACCACGTCACGCTGCCGTTCAACTGGGCTGCCATTTGTTTCCTAACAGCTTACAGACATCACTAGCAGGAAAAATGGAAAAGGCAGCCTGACATCACCCTCATGAAAGCAGGTCGCAGGTGCAAGAATGCTCTGATCACTTTTAATGCTATTGCTGTGGGACCCACAGCAGCAGCTAAGACAAATGACTGCAGTATTTCATTTGACTTATAGCACGATTACTATTTATACGTTTAGATGCTAAAAGCCCAAATAAATCTGTTAATGTTAAGAATGAACAATGATTTTAACTCTGGATCTTACATACTGGGAAAGGCCATCAATTTGTTAAAACCCAGAACCATTTAGACATAATCATGTCCCTTCTGATAATACTGTAGCTGCAGACAGTAACAGCTGTTACAAAGCTTCCTGACATTCCCTTCGCTTCATTTTCAGCTTATAGTTTTCTACTTCTTTAGCTTCTTGGACCAACAACATATTTGCAGTGGGTACACCTCCAGGCTTTCTGTTGTTGAAAATCTCAGCCCAAATGTTGCTGTTGCTACAGAACACAGGAGCAGAGAAATTATAGCACATTTCCCTCTGAAAATACCACACTTCACAATAAGGACTTGAAATTTAACATGGGAGAAATGCTGTCAGGGAAATACCCATTGCTGTAGCCATATATATAGCAACTGTCAAAAAACCCCATAGCTGGAAAAATCTCAAAAGAAGCTTTAAAAACCCCATAGCTGGAAAAATCTCAAAAGCTTAGATTATAGTACCTAAATTCACCAGAGACTTCAATCGGCCTCAGGCTGAGTAACACTTGGTGGTTTTTTTAAGTACTAAGTGGGAAATGTCTTAGATTGAACAGAAAGGAAAGAAAGAAATGTCAGACTTGTGACTCAGCACAGTGGGAAAAGCTTGTTCTGCAATACATCCAGCCACTGGATGGGAGAGGCTTGCTTCATGTGTTGTGGAAGCTGGAAGAGTAGGATAACAAGGCAGGGACCTGCAAGAACCATAAGGAAGGTCACACACTTAAGGCAGAAGGGTACTGCCCTCTAAGAGGTGGAATCTGTCCCTGTCCCTCCCTCCATAAAAACAGTCCGAAAATGAAATAACTGATCAAGGACTAGGACTGCCTTTTCTAGAAAACAGAGACAACTTAAAAGATCATTAACTCAAGAGTTCGGCTACTGAACAAAGAAGTAGCTGTATCTTCTGAAATTCCCTTTCTATCAGCAGCTGCAAATGTGTGAAAGGGAGAAAGCAAGGAGCTCAAGCACTGAGAGCCACTACCAGACCTCCTAAACTGGCAAGTTTATGTTGCTTTACCACAGTTGTGAGTAATGGTGGCTGCTGAGTAAATAGTTTCAACTTGAAACAAAGGCATTCCTTCCTTGCCATTCAGTAATAGCACATTTTTCATGCCAAAACTTTTTTCTTAGTTTATGAAGATAAACCTAACCACAGAAGCTGACATGCATAAAATATAAAAAACTTATAAATAGAAAAAATATAAAATATTATAAAACTATAAAATCTTATAAAATATAAAAAAAAACTAGTGGAAATTCAGAGTTAGTTAAATAACAGGAATCAGTCATAAGAACTGAATGGTAAAAAAAAAACAAAAGGCAAAAGAAACCTCATGGATTTAGTCCCCCAGTAAAAGGTTACACTGGCATTTCTGAAGAATGATACAGAAATGGGTACTTTGCAGCACGTACCGAATTCCAGAGGGAATCCATGAAGATTTGCTATTTCTCTTGGGGTAAAGTACCTCAGTTTTAGCGTCGACAATTTCATAAGCTTCTCTTCTTCTGGTAACTCCTCAATGTGTTTAAACACTGATTCAAGCTATGAAAAATAGCCAAAACAACAAGTATCACTGATGCAGGCCAAATATGTAAAATTTAACACTCACATAGAAACAACATTTCTTTAATTATCCCAGTGCTAAAGACAATAACGTGTTTTGCTTGAAAGTATGACTGGTGGTATATTTTTGTAGCCAGTATCTCAACACATGGACTTGCAAGAAAGAAATCAACGTTGCCATGAGGGCATTCATCATTTCTCCCTCCAGTTACAAGCTATACCAACACTTAATGAGGCAAGCAAAGGACTACAGGCATTTGTTAATGACAGGATAGTGACTTAATGTAACTCCATAGCAGCCCATCCCCACAAATTAAGCTGTATGGATGTAGCTGTTTTAATACATTCACTTTGAGATTATCCTGAATTCCAAAGCTGCCTCCTCCTTGCGCTTAGAAATGCCATATTGTGTTAGTGAAGGGCAGGAGAAGGTGCAGGAGGAGGTGCTTGTGTACAAAACAGCCTCTATGAAAACTCTCTTTGAATGGTGATTCACCGATAGATTTATTTTTACCTTCCCCAATGCCAAAATACCACTTAGTTCACTTTGTGGTGAACTTAGTATTAACAGTAGAACTTTTCCAAATACTACGTCTTCCCAGACAAATAACACTTTTGAAATTCAAACATGTTAAACATTTGACAATATTTACTGGATCATCTGGGTACAAAAAACGGCCCTAGATTCGCAACACTCTACTGCAGTTTATCCATAGAATTAGTAATTTTTTAATGCTTTCACATATCCCTCTGAAACCTCTGACACTACAGATAATAAAATAATAGCAAATCTTATACTCCACTGCAAGAGGAACACAAAATTTTGATTTAAATCAACTATTGTTTAGGAATGAAAAGTAAATGGATTGGAAACTCAGTTGCCACAAATGTAGTTTCAAAAACCTTTCTGCTACAATATTCAGAATAACAAAGCAGAACACAAAAAAACCCCACGAGTTTTAAACCAAATCATACTCATATGTTAGTCTGCACATTCTTACCTGTACATCTACTGCTGTCTGCAGAACAGAGCCTGTGCCTTCTACATAGTGTCCATACCTGAACAAACAACAACAATCTTAAATTAATATTTTCATGGGGCCTCATAGAGCTGACAACTGCAAAGATGCGGGCGGTTACTTAAGTTCCTTTGCTTTGATTAACAAATAGCCTCCTGGATAGATAAAGCAAAAGGCCTTGTTACTAACAATGCCAACCTTTGGAAGGCAGTACCCTATGGACAGGTTCTCTAGGGAAGAGTCTGCAATCAATGCATGAGGGTTTATCCACACTAATGCCTTAGAAGGCAATTATACAAGGCCAAGGAATTCAAGCACAGCATCATCAGATCATCAGAAAGGGCCATCTACATTGCACAAACCAATTTTACATTAAGGCAAAATGTATTAAAGGCCAAGTGGTCCTAGGGGACCTAACTCTCTGTATTGAAAGGAGGACCATTAGTGTCAGCCTCCAGCAATCCATTAGGAACAAAGTGGTTCAGTCACATTTAACTTCTGGTTGCTCGTGCCTTTTCCAAAGAGGGAAGGGATGGGGGATGGCCAGGCATCTATGCAGAGCAGTAGAAGAAAGAAAGAAAAAAATTAAATCCAACTAAAGAGTAAGCAAATTTACATTCTAAAACGATATGATAGCTTTTTTGGATGCTTTGTGGTTGATTGCATAACATGTTTACCTTGTAGTCTCTTCCAGACTTAATTATATTTAAATATAATTACAGACCTTCAGAAACATGTTCTGCTGATCTAACTATGACGGTTTTCGAACATCCTAAACAGAAAGAGACTGAGTCAAGTCAACAGATGGCTTTTGCACAGTGGAAGAACTTTGGAAGATCCCCCACATTACAGTGATCTGGTCTGCAACCATTAAAAGACACTGTTCTCTAGATTAATCTGTGCATCTGTAAAGTCAGTTATAAAGGTCTTTTGCTCCACTTGGGGCCCATTCTGAAGCAAGGCACCAGAACAATTTTTGTTTCTAGCCTTTCTCATCCCTCTCCCTTCAGCACAGACACAGTGACCAACCCTGGCGCAATCTTGAGAATTTCTTTTTCAGTTGGAAAAGCTTACGAGTAGTCCTGCCAATAGCAGGGAGGGCAACACTCATTTTAAAATAACATGCTTACAAATACTCCTTAGGATCAGAACAAAAGGCCCTAAACACTGATGGAGATTAAAAACATACGGAATCAAACCGTGTTGTAAATACATCACCTTTAATTGATTAGCTGTGTTCTGAAAACGCAGCAAGTTTAACAATATAACACACAAAGCACTGAGAAATACTGATGATCTTATACAGCATTGGATCGTATTTCAGATTAATAGATCTGAGCCAAAAGAAATACATGAGGTTAATTTTAAGGCGGTATTTTAGAGGTTTATTTGGAGAAAAGAATCTTTTAATAGGATTCATGTTATATAAAATACTCCCCTAAATAACTAGAGTACAGAACTCCTCACAAAAGAAAAATCCAGCTGGTGTAAAAAATGGTTTGGGGTCGGGGGAGCGTGTGCTGGTTTTTATAACACAAATGTGGGCAAATAGCCAAAGTCAGCTGGCCCGTTATTATTATTCTAGCTGCTGACTACAGAAAAATTAACATTCCTACCTTAGACTCAGAACATAATTGAACATGGAAATATCTGGCACAGTAAAAAAAGATGCATTGATTTTCTGACATTTTACTACCAGATATAATGAAAGAAGTTGGCTTAAGAAATTACAGTCTTCCATTTTCATCCAACTCAAGATTTATTTTTTCCTCCTCCATTTCTGTAAGCTTTAAAAAAAACTTTTTAATTTCATACACATAATATATTATTTCTGGGTATATTGTGTCCTATATTCTGACTAACAAAAATTTAATTTCCACAATGCTAGAGATAGTTTCTGTAACTAATATTACACTATTTTAGAAGGCATTGCTTCTCTTGCCAACAGCATAGCAAGAATTTACAAGTCCAGAATGATTCTATCTAAAGAAGTATTTTTCATTTGTTCTGTCCTTTAAAATGGACGATTCCCTCTCACAACTTCAGTCACCACAAACATACTCCTGAGAGAAA
The DNA here is from genome assembly GCF_001431845.1 of Calidris pugnax. Classification (NCBI taxonomy): domain Eukaryota; kingdom Metazoa; phylum Chordata; class Aves; order Charadriiformes; family Scolopacidae; genus Calidris; species Calidris pugnax. Next base: position 4,706,059 of record NW_015090775.1, on the reverse strand, counting down.
CCATGGCGTCTGTAGTCTCAAGGAAATCCACAATCATTTTCAATTGCCTAGGAGTCTAAGGTCATAAGGAAACATGGGATCATCTGCTCAATCTCTTGTCACAGGCCGTTACATTTTGCCCTCTGCTCCAGCCAAGCCTTTCAGAAGACATACCAGCATGACAAAGGCAGAAAGGCAAAAACCCCTGCTAAAATACTGGTGTTTGTGATCCCTGAATTAGCAAGGACTGAGAAATGCATACCTGGATTTATCCTAATCACACAAACCTTGCTGGAAATATCTGAAGACCAGTCAAAACTGAGGGAAATTTTTCTCCCAGTCTCCAAGCTGATGATCAGTATGACTTGTCGTACAAACGACAAGACCAGAGGAAATGGTCTGAAGTTGCAGCAAGGGAGATTTAGATTAGATATTAGAAAGAACTACTTTACTGAGAGGGTGGTCAGGCCCTGGAACAGCCTGCCCAGGGAGGGGGTGGAGTCACCATCCCTGGAGGGATTTAAGAAACGTATAGACATGGCTCTTCAGGGCATGCTCTAGTGCCCAAGGTTATTGGTTTATGGTGAGGTGTTGAGTGTGGGGGTTAGTTGGTGGGTGCGGTGTTTTTGGTGGGCGTTTGGTGTGGTGTGGTGTTGGTTGTGGGGATTTGGGTTTTTTTGGGTTTTTTTGGGGTTTTTTTTTTGTGGTTGGACTCGATCTCAGAGGTCCCTTCCAACCACTAAGATTCTGTGATTCTGTGATTACAAGAAAGACAACAGACAGGCACCTCAGCAGAGGGATTCTTTCTACTACTTGGAAGTGCTGTTCTGCTCCTTTTAGGGTCCTCCTTCCTAAATTTCATGCTTCAGAGAAACACAAAACCAGAACTCCTAGAACACATACATCAGCAACTTATTCTTCAGAAAGTGACCTGGATGAAGCCTGAGATGTGATTATCATCTTTTTCTTAATGAAAAGCTGTAAATGATATGACCACAGTTGAGAACCGTGTTGGAAACCTTCCCTCCCAAAGGCTCTTAAAAATGGGAACAAAGACAGTAAATTAGATTCCTACATTTTGAGCCAAGAAGAACTACCACAGCTATCTGGCCTGGTTCCTCCCACATCAGCAGAAGGGCGACAGTCACGTTCCACGTCAGATTTCCCACCGCTACATACAAAGCCTTCCCATTAACTCCTCAGGAGCCTCCTTCAGGCTGATTTTGATAAATATGACCACAAACTACCATAATGTATTCTAGCAAAACCACAAGTGGCCAATGTATTTTTGACGACACCTAAGGCATATGTGAGATACACAAGGAATCATTCTGGCCTAAGGTTTTTATTTGACTATACTAGTTCAGAAACAGATCCCATGAGACACCGACTCCCCCACAACTCAAAAGATTGAGGGCATCTGTCAATGAGAGCTGGGGGAAGGGCTTTCCTATTGCACAAATTTTGAACTTTTGAAATGCTTTCTCCTCTCAGCTTTTTTTATTGTCAAAAAGTTGAAATTACAAAATCTGCAGGAACCCTGTCAACCTGGCAGTCTAATGTCTACTGATTAGAAGAAAAGTTATAATTAGCTTTAACTCATCAACTAAGCTGTTTTGTCGAAACATTCTGAGAATTCAAAAAAAAAAAAATCTAATCTGAAAAATTCACCAATACTCCAACTGGCATTTTCCAACACAAATGCATTCAGTGCAAAAGCTCTTGACCGGTTTTCTGTGGGGTTTCAGAACACTCAACAACCTCCAGCAGTCAAACTTGAAATTTCAAAGTACAAATCAGACAACGACTAGACAGAAAAGCACTGATGTTCTGCACCATCAAACAGGATTTGAAACGCAGCAGCTTAACTGGTTTTATGACATATGGCCAATCCACAGCTATTCTGACCTCCACAGCTGAAAACTCCAAGAAATCGATAAAACATACAGTGGAGACAGTTTTAATGAGGAATGGATCTGTCATGCATGAGACTTTGTAACTTCATTGAGCAACATAAAAAAATTCATTAATGAATCAGTACTATACCAGTCTACTGGAACCATATTTCCGCAGGGGTAATTAAGCTTCTGTGAAGGTCAACAACAAATGGCACTGTCTTTTGTGAATGCCTTTTTGGAGTGGGCACATGATGTTCTGCCAGACAGATTCTCATGCTGGCATTCCACTGGACCAGGAAGCACACTACATAAGGAGGTTTTTTTCTCCAGAAGCCTGGAGTTTTTTTGATGAAATGGCCCTCCTTGTTCTTACAGTACACAAGTATAAACACACTTAAAATTTCAGGACATGCAAGACATCATCTTTGCAGCTTACCCTTTTGTAAAGCATGTGGATCTGCGGCAGGTAGGTTTAACGATGTCTAACAAGAAAGCGTAGCGCAATAAGGACTTTGGCGGTAAGAAATACTGACTCATTTCTTCCTTTTCCTCTTCTAAGAAATCTTTTAACATTTGAATAGAGGAATCATTGTCCTGATCACGTTTCCTTTCCATTTCCTCTACTGTTTCAAGCTTAAAAAGAAAAGTTCCTTTTGGTAAACTCGTCTTGCTGCTGCAATCAGGACCAACATTTGGATCCAGTTTCTTCTCTTCAGAAGACGAGGAAGAAATAGCTTCATGCACTTTGCCAGCAACTTTGTCCTTGACTAAGCCTTCTAGATTCTGATCTGGGAATCTTGTCAAAATCTAGGAACAAATTGTGAGAATAATATTAAAGAACTGCATTTGATAAACAACTTGAGAGCTGACTCTGCAGTGAAATAAGAATTCCTTCAGAGATGCTCAAAATAGAACCATAGAATAGAATCATAGAATTGTCCAGGCCGGAAGGGACCTCCAAAGGCCATCTAGTCCGACCCCCCCACAGTCAACAGGGACACCCCCAACTAGACCAGGTTGCCCAGGGCCTCGTCGAGCCTCACCTTGAATATCTCCAGGGATGGGACCTTAGCCACCTCCCTGGGCAACCTGTGCCAGTGCTCCACCACCCTCATTCAATGCTATTTTCATGAAGATTGCAAAAACGGTTAACATCAAGATGTGCTGACCTACCAGCAATGATGTCAGGAACAACCACAAATAATTGCCTTTGCAAAAAGACCTTTCCAAGGGTGTGAAAAGGGTAGCAGAATACATTGTTTTCTAGCCTACTAACAGCCACTGACCCCCAACTATTTAGAGCCATCTAAGCTGCTGGCATGCATTTCAGTCCTTAGAAAACTTAGTATTAAGGCTGAAAAGAGAGACAGAATTAAATTCTCTGTTGATACCTCTCCATTCATCAACACACACCACTACACTGAAAATTTAGCACCCAATCTTCATGAAACAAAGCAAATTCAAGTACCACTAACGGACTCACCTGACCAGGAGCTTGAAAGGAAAATGGCTCTTGGTGAAGCTTTGCAATTAGAAAGTATCGCAGCCTAGAATTGGGAATGCCAAGCTGTAAGGAAAATCCACAATCCTTTAGTCCATGTGATAAAGAGTGGTCTACAGTGTCATACAAGTTATCTACCATTATATACACTAATAGAACTATGCCGCACAAATATATATCCTAAACATTTATAACTTCTGTGCCTAGGTATTTTCAAGGAAACAAGTGGGTAATTATTCTTTGTACCTCATTGTTTTTGCTTTCTCTGTAATTGAACAGGAATGTAAACAAACTTTTGTGCAAGGTAAGAAGAAAAACACCATGCCTCATGATTTCTTGGGACAGGTACTACCCGTTTTCTTTTAAAAAAGCAAAAAGGCATCTCCTTGCCTTTTTAAACAAGGAATTATCAGACATCTAATAATGAAACAAATGCACCTCAACTGGTTTTCAAGCTACCCTCTATCAGCTTCTCTAAGATATATACAGTACTTCACCGATTCCACAGTCTTGTATAACCTGAAATCTCTGTCAACTCTGTTTTCAGTTGCCAGGGAAACAGGCAAACAAAGCCCCTCCTCCCCCAAATGACACAGTCACATTTTCTGTGCTGGGAAATCCACAGGCATCAGCACTTCCAAAGCAATGAGGCTCCTGCAGGGAAAACCACCCTCCCGGTCATGATGTAAGTTCATGCCTTCTTGAATAATATCAAATGGTAGGAAAGCAATATGGGACCAGGAGCTGAACAAGAACAACAGTATGATTTTGCCAGGACAGTGAGGAGAAATCAGGAGTGACGCTTTTCATTCAGAAGAGTATGCTCTGGGCATGACTCTCTTTTCTAATGCAGTGGATCACTTGAAAATGTTTTTGGGCTCAGCGCAGTTTGAACAGTTAAATCATGTTAGAGCAATTTTAGTACTCACACAGGTTGGAGACAAGAGAAATTCTTGATATTGAAATCCACATGATTCTAGTGTTTGCAAAAGTTCATTTCTGGCAGTGAAAAAAATCAAAAAGCAATTACTCCCTTCAAACAATCCTTAGGCCCTTTTTAATCTTAAATAAAGTCATTAAATGCATCACCTTAGGTACCAAGACATTCAGCACATTCAGTGAAAGAACTGTACAGAGAATTACAGATAACAAGTCATTCATTTCTGAACTTGAGGAGACAACACACCAAGTTCAGTGTTGGCACAGCCAAAAATGACACATTCTCGGGTATCTCACACCTACTTTGGTGCAAACACTCCTTCAAAAAATATCCCATCTCTAGGAGAGTACTTATAGCATGTTAACAAGGAATATAATCAGAGGGCAAGACATTCTCTTTACTGTGAATTATAAAACAAGAGATTAAAACAACTACAAATAGCTCACTACTCTGTTCCCATTATTGGCATCAGCTAAGCCTAACAAAAGGGCTAACTCAAGGGATGACAAAAATTGGTGGCTGATAATAACAGTGAGTTAGGACTGTACTTCATAAACAATGGAAAATCACTGAAATTGAAACCTCCTTAAAAAGAGGTTTCCTTGCCTTTTCTATTCCATGCAGGCTGCACTAGGTTGAACTATACAGAAAGCATGAGCTGTGACCCGTCCCTGACACTGTAAGTGACACCACATTCCAAGCATTGTAAGAGAAAGCAAGCCATCTGACTGGGGGGTTTTCTGAACTACAACTTGTTCCACACACTGCCCAGCAAGGTGTAGCCTTGGGAATCACAGCGTCCACAGCAGCAGCCTGCACCTCCAGCAGTGCCCAAGCCTTCACAGAAGACTGCTGCCCACCTGAGCAGTGAGAGAGCTGACCGTGTCTCCCAGCTGCCTGCCGTACTCATGAAGGACCATGCTGTGAAGGGTAGGTGCTCTCTTTCAGGAATGCTATGGAAAGATCCTACTTTATTCCAGCAAGAAATGAGAAGGAAGACCGTAACTCTACTCTGCAGTGGTGAGGCCACAACTGGAGTACTGCGTCCAGTTCTGGGCTCCCCAGTTCAAGAGGGACAGGGAACTACTGGAAAGAGTCCAGCGAAGGGCAACAAAGATGATTCAAGGACTGGAGCATCTCCCTGATGAGGAAAGACTGAGAGAGCTGGGACTCTTTAGTCTGGAGAAGAGAAGGCTGAGGGGAGACCTTATCAATGCCTACAAGTATCTCAAGGGAGGGTTGAAGGAGGAGGGAGCCAGACTCTTTTCAGTGGTTCCCAGTGAGAGGACGAGGGGCAACGGGCACAAGTTGGAACATAAGAGGTTCCACTCAAATATGAGGAGAAACTTCTTCACAGTGAGGGTGACAGAGCCCTGGAACAGGCTGCCCAGGGAGGGTGTGGAGTCCCCTTCCTTGGAGATTTTCAAGCCCCGCCTGGATGCTCCTGAGTAACATGCTCTGACAAGCTCTAGGCAATCCTGCTTCAGCAGGGGAGTTGGACTAGATGATCTCTATGGTCCCTTCCAACTCTAAAAAGTCAGTGAAATTCAGTGAAATTCAGTAACCTCTTGTCTCCTGCTCTGTCCGCAAGAGAGGGGAATACTCCTGCCGTTATTAGGTACCCTCACTGACAACCTTCCTCTTCCCCATTTCAGACAAAGACTATACAGAGTTTTCATACTGTATCTCTGGACCATTTGATGGGAATCCTGAACCAGGGATAATCTACTATCAGCAGAGGTACTGAAGTAAGCCTCTACGTACTGTGATCTTCACACAGTACACCATGGCCTTCTGTCACAGATAAAACCCTAAAAACTTCAAGTACTATACCTACTGTTATTTTTCTTTAAAAATTAATATTGACCCTTTCTAAAGGACACACGATCATCAAATAATATCAATGGAGTCTATTTGTTATAACATATTATCTGCTTATAGAAATAAATACTTATTTAGCATGTTCCTTTCACAGTCTAAGACTTCCATTTCTAAATTGAAGCAGTATTTTTAACCCACAGCTGCCAGGTGTCCCATCTCACTGTTTTGCCAACTTAAATTCTAGGAAATGAAAATCCTGCCTTCCCCTTCTAAAGAAGATGTCCTTTATTGAAAACCTGCATAAATTAGACTTTACCTCGCAGAAGAGGATTCAAATCCTTTAACATTTTCTAAAAGTAAGTACTTTGGAAGCTTCTGGAGCCTACAAGGAAAAAAAGAGAAAAGATAAAAAAATCAGAGGAGCAAGATGTAAGCTACATTATATTCATCCACAGATTTGTTTAGCTATAAGAAAGATCATAGTATTTCCACATGATGCTAGCTGTCAAAGTTTAGCATCCTTAAAAAAAAGTACCTCAACTTTCACGGTTGCCCAGATCCACCATTCCCATCTGAATTAAAAATGTGGACTGCTTGGAACTATAAAAACCAACAAAACCCACTTATGTTCAGATCAACTGCTGTAACCTCCTGTAACCCATGCATGTACTTCTGAAAATGCTTACTGCTGTTCATTTCCTAAAGCATAAGATTATTATTCAACAGATTGAGTTTGTAATAGGAAAGATAACTGTCAGAACAAAAGAGATTACTATTTAGCCATGGAACAGAAAACTTTTGTTTTAAAGTGCCTAAACCTGAAATCAATGTCAGAATGTCATATCAACTTTAGTGATAACACATCAGAACCAGAATTCATCTAATTGCTTTAATAAATACAACATGTTTAGAGCTCAAACTGTAGATAGTACCAATTTTCTATACTTAACTTTTTCATTTAGGAAGGGGAGGGGGGAGAAGGGGGAAAGGAGTGCCTGAGGTTTAGCAAGATCAGTGCAGAGGTCTGGAAATAGGCTTTTTCCAAAACAGCACATAAAAATCTCTGGAGAAAGGAACACGCCCAACCTCTGCCAGGGACCCTTCTAACAATTTAGAAGCACTGGTGATTCAGATTCAAGTCTCTGGGCACATTCCCTGGCACTGATTAATTCTCTAGTAAGGCTAATGTAGGCATAGTGTGTTTGTCACACGCTGGGATCTCAGAACAACATCTAGAAAAAGGATACTGACTAGGCATAGTGTGTTTGTCACACGCTGGGATCTCAGAACAACATATAGAGAGCAGAGAGCAGTCCCATGCTAATTTAAATCAGTAAGTGACTTTGGACTTCCACCTGTACAAATCACAGCAGAATTTGTTTTAGCGTGTTCTTAACTACCATTAATTAAAGACGTTTACATGAAGAATTAAAGAACTAAAGCACTTCACAAGAAATAGGAAAATGTACAAGATACTAAAAGCTTAAAAAATTTAAAATTTAAAAATACTAAAAATAGCACAAAAAAAAAAAATTCTAAACAGAAAAAAGCAGCAGCAGCCGAATTTCCTGCAGAGCAATGGAGAATATATCTGTTGGTATTTTTACCCACACCCAACATCATCATCACTTACTACAAAACTGATTTTTAAAGTAATGAGTCCAAAGCATAGCCTGAAATGCAAGAGCTCATGCAGGATCAACAGATCACAAGACAAGTAATCGCGATACAAAGAGTGTGTGTTAAGTACTTGGCAGGTATTAACCTTACAAATGGGTCTGTAAAAGTAGCACTTTGGCATCTTAGCATTGGATTTCCCTGGGTTATGGCTTGGACAGGATAAACAGACAGTATCTGGACCATTTGGGTCAGACCCTCTTTGCTGGCTGAGCGAGCGCTCCAATGATTTCCCAAGTCTTTCCAATTCCTGAAATTGTCCTTCCCATATCTCTAATATTTGTCTTCCCAGGCTATCTTTGAGCTTCATTTAAGCTCCATTTCATTATAAAAGCCTGAACGTAAGATGGGAACAGCCAAGGGATAAGATTATTTTATAGTTTCCATAAACTGAACGCATGCTGTACCAATTTAGAATGCAAAGTGCTTAATTCCTATATTAAGAATTTCCCTTTTTTGGGCTGAAATACTCCGTACTCAATGTCTGGCAAACATATCATACCCAAAAAATACACAAACGCTATCTCAGTAAAACATAAATCTATTAGACCTGAGGAACGCTGCAGAAGCCACCATCTTGAGCCTATTACAGCCTGCCTTCAGTAAGTACTGCCTCCAGAAACAACCTGCCCAAGGGAGATAAGGGCCATCAGCAGGCTCTCATGGGGTGTTGAGATAAGTGCCACAGCCAAGCCCAGCTCCTTTGCATCGTCATGACGAGAAACACAGGTCCTGCAGTCTCCAAAGCTTTGGTTTTGAGAAGGAAAAGCTTCTACCCTTTATCCAGCTAAGCCCACAGCAACAAGGAAGCAATATTTCCATATTAACACACAACAGTGTCCCAAGAGCAGCCAGCTCCTTAGCTGTGTCCCAGTTTAACAGAAAGGAACACTGAGGTCAGGATTTTCTTAAGGATAAGGAAGGTACTATTATGCTGACAAATTATTAACGTACACTCTATTTGCTGTTTTTAATTTATCATTTTGAAAGGTCAATCTGGAGGACTGAACTCCATTCATTGTTCCAGAAAGATACCCATCCTATGCAACTTTTTTGTGTCTCTGCTAGAAATGGAGGAGTAATAATAATAATAATCCTTGGTTTTACCTATTAGTTGCCTTACTAGGCCACAGAATCTGCTTTATGTTCTGTTTTGTGTTCTTTGCCACAGATTTCTCAGGTGATCCCAGCTAAGCCACTCAGCCCTTCTTGTGTCTGTGTTCTCTATCCGCTGATGACAAGGGCAAAAATGCAGACCCATTTAATGTTGCTGGCTGCAAAAAAAAGTTGTTTCTGGAAGAAGGATGAAGACTCTTTTCTCCCACTGTTAAAAGAAAGGCTGTTGTCTGTCCCAGTTTCCTTCTGTGCAGAAAGTGTTCATTAAATAAACCAAAGGAAAAAAAGAGACAGGCAAACCTCCCTTCGTCTTCCTCGAATTCTGAAAGCAAGATTAACCAAGATTAACCAAGAAAGGAATCTAGAGCTGTCCCAGTCTCCAGCAGAAACAGGACTGCCAGGAATGGTGTCTGCTGGGCTGTAACCGATGCAAATCCTCAGGCTCATGCCAATTGGTGCCAAGGAACATCTCAATCCAGAAGCAGAGATTTCTGCTGGGTAACCTCCCTTAGCAACTGCTTGCTTCACTTCCCCAAGAAGGGTTCCTACACTGTTATGCATCTCTTCCTAAAAAAGACTATGAGCATTAACTGGAGCTGATTTTTAACACTCTCAGTAAGACCAATTTAGGTCAGCAAAACTCACTTTGTATGAATTTACTGTTTCAAAATTTAAGGCATAAATAACACAAATAATTATGGCTACTTTATTAGGGACTGGGGGCAAAATGACAGATCAATATAAATACAAGGGCACTGTTCAGACAATGCAGTTCTATTTGAATTCTTTAGTATTACTACTCAAAACAAGAGACTGTGTGTTTTTAGTTTGTAGCACAATCTGCCCCAAGATATCTGGAAGCAACACCAAAGATACAGAACAGACGCTTTACAAAAGAATGGAAGGGGATGTTAGATGTATCGTAATAACAAACCAGTAACTTATTTAAACAACCTTTCAAATGTTACCCATTCAAAAAGTGACTAAATGTTGAATCAAAGCTTTTTTTACCTGGTATTTCAAACAATTTTATATTTCCACTATGCCCATTAGCAAACTGCTGTATTACCTACTCCTGCTTCTACATAAAGTTAGTGCAAGTTTGATGTTAAACTTGTCAATCTTTTTTTTTCTATTTATGATATAGCCACAGTTTAAACAGACACACAATAAAAAGAGGATCAAACAATAAAAGCATATACAGTAACTATGAGATGATAGTGACATTAGTAAAATACAAGTAGTGTAAATTACATATGATCATGTGAAAATAAACAAGTAATTCAATAACAATACTAGTACTATACCTGTAAAACATTACAGATGACTTATCATTGAAATATAAACGAGCTACTTGGTTACAACAAAGGCTTAAGAACTGGGGTAGAAGTGCATTTATACCTTGGGAGAATATCAAGGATATAGAGAAAGCTCTTTGTCCGTGGATCGGTTACATCACCTCGCAGGCCGGTTCTAGGGAAGAAGAAAGAAACAGCCCCGTATGACTCAGAGCAGACTGACATTTGGCTTCTGTTTTTCTACAGAATCCTGACACGTTTGGCTTTGAGTTTCAAAAAGGGATTCTGCAAAAGCATGGTGTACAGACAGGAGGACCTGCGCACAGAGACAGTGTCCCAAGAAATGCTCCAAGGAATGAAAGCCTGGCCCTGGCATCCATCAGCTCACAGGGAGGTTAAAACTGAAGCATTCGCTAATGAAATCCACTCCCCACGTCTGCAAAGCATTTAGCATTCTGGGCTTGTCCAGCAAACTCCTTGAACATTCTCAGCTCTGAAAGAACAAAACCACCCCACTGGGCTCCTGGGAACACCCCGCTATTTTACATTGAATATATTAAACTATTCCTAGGAATTAAAGCCTCGGTGCTCACCATTTTACAGGACTGAGCCCCATGTGAGTAACTTTGTAACCAATTTTGTAACAATAAACTCAACAGCTCACGTAGGTTATAAAAACGATAATATAATATAACCATGCCAGGTGTGTGTTCCCCTAACTTATACTCGTATGAGCTCTTAAAAAAGAATAAAGCCTTGGTAGAATAGCTTTAGCACCTCTCTAAATTAATGAGACAGACACAGTTTTTAGTTTTCACCGTATTGTTAAAAAAATGAAATTAAAGGAATGATTCCTATACACATCATAGGTTTGCACAAATACATTTTTATAGATCAGCACGACTTTGGAGGGATTGCTTTTTAATCTTAGAGCACCCAATGTGATATACTTGCTTACACAAGCAGTTTCAACACTATCAACAGACTTAAAAATGGAAGTACTATTTTGCATAAGTATAGGTACTAGAGTCTTACCTCCACTGGTCACTGCTGCCAAACGATATGAATTTGAAACTAGTCTGACAATTAACACCTCAGGAAGTTCAGTTCGTTCTCAGCAAGATATTTCCCTGTATCATCTACAAAACCATTTCAAAGCCATTATCCTCCTAGTCTTGGTTAAAATAGAAATATTCCTCAGAATAAACTATTTGTGTGCACATACAATTTTCAAAGTACAAATAAAAACAGATTATAGTTTTAGTCTCAGGCAGAAGTAAGAAATTCCAATCCTCTTCCTGGAGTTGCTCCAGGAAAAGATTAGATTGTTATCTAAAGGGAAAAGAAGCACTCCTAAACAGCAAAATCTTTGAATTTCACTGTGAGAGGAATAATACAGTATACAAACTAAATGCTATGAGAAGCTTACTTAAACTGAATTAAAATCTACATTACAAGAAATGTGATCAATAATTAAGATTCAGATTGTTGCATTTCTTCCATCTCGGCAAACATAATGATAAACAGAGCTACAACATTTTTGCTTAGGAAGATAAAGATACCCACATGAACCACACATTGTGTCCCTCTTGAAAACATTCCTCCTCTCATAGTAAATACTGCAATACTGCGCTTTTGTCCAAAGTGGGCTATATCTACCTTGTAAATGGCTGACAGGGAGGACTCATCAAAATCATATCAAAAGATAATCTGTCAAATTCTTTCAGTGTTATGCCCTGAATAAGGAAAAAAAAAAAAAAAAGAAGAATGTTGAGTGTTGTAAACTGTATGAAACTCTTTAAGTCATCTTTCTGATGAAACTGCCCCTCTTCCACTATATGCTTCATCTAGCAAAAAACGACCTAAACTCCCATTTGACCTAATAATTTCAATCCTTTCTACCTTAGCAAATCATACAAGGAAAATATACATTAATTGCTTTGAATATGAAGCAAAACCACTAATGATGTTAGCATCTATATGTACTCTTGACATTTTTATCTACTCATTCTTTCAGAAGAGGTGCACAGTGGTTCTTTCAGTAGATCATATCAAAATACTGACTAGTTATTTCTCCCCATCCCTCCTCCAAATAAAGTACCATTATTCAGATATGAAGTCATTGTACATCAAAACCAACATTAACCTATTCAAAACAGGTGAAAAAATACTAGATCTTCTCAAGAGACAAAATATCTGAACAGAAAAGTGGCTCAAGTGTTAACATGACAATTTTTACTGGTCCAGACGGTGGGGTTTAACTCTTAGGAGCTCATTACCCACGCATCCTATAAAGATTACTTCATTCTAGCTTTTGTAAAGTAAAAATCACTCTACTCTGCAAAAATATTTCTGTTTAGAGAAGAAAGAATTATGTCTGTGTCATGAATTAAATGCACAAGTAGAAGTTCCTCTAGACTACATTTTAAACAACACTAAAAGAACAACATGCTAAGGGCCAAGAGAGGAGAAGAATAAAGAACAAGTAACTATGAGCTGGACAAAGAAATCACTGCCTTACATATTTTGAGAGAGATCTACATAGCAAATGTAAAATACCTGCCCACAGACTCTACACAAAAGCTGTTAATTTTTTTCCAATAAATTTCAAGGTCTTACTGACTGTAATTTGACTTTCTAAGGAGGCAATGGCAAGCATTCTTCTTCTTTTCCCATAATAAACTGTAAACTATCATTTACCCTGCAATTATTAAGTGCTGAATAAGCATTTAACCTTTAGCCACCTATTTAAGTCTACTTAAGCTGGTGTCTTAAATCCAATTCAGTATCTTTCACTGTCATGTTGTAAAACTGTAAGAGAAGATTAAGAAGTATACAGTAATTTCTAACTAAATCCAGGCAAAGCTACATGCCTCATTTGCCCCTCAGTTATTAAAACAAAATCCAATTTTACCTAGTTCTTCAAATAATTTTGAAAAGGGGCAGAATTCCTAAAACATTTCATCTATTAAGCCCACAAAAAAATGCACAACTGTGCCATTCAGTATATTTTCTTGTGTTTTACTGAGCTCAACTATAACTACAAAACAAAGGCATGCCTCCAAGTAATTTAATTAAATTCTTTCAAAATACATGAAAATATTTGTTTAATCTAAAGATATTATTTTTGTTATACCTTTACTGGTGGTAAGTAATACCCTTTCACATAGCTTTTCTTGAGGCAGCAGTCAACACTTCCAGGAAAAGACTGCAGTATGAGCATCCCTCTAACTTCAACAAGCAACCATAACACAAGAATTCAAAGTTATTGTAAAACTGCTATATTCATAATGACATATATTAAATCTTTTTGTTTCTCTTGTTACTAATAAGGATAGGGAAGACAACTCACTTCCACAAATGCCAGACTAGAGTAAAAAAGACAGTCGTTACTCACCTCAATTGTCTTTGCCCATAATGGTGTGCTGGGAAAGTTGTGCTTATAAACTTCATTGGCAAGAGTGTTCACATCAACAGCAGCAACAACTTCTGCAGATATGCAGCTTTCTAAAATTAAAAAAAGAATTTGAAAACTGTAGCTTCTCTTTACTACTCTCTTTCTAAAATTAAAAAAAGAATTTGAAAACTTCTCTTTACTTCTCTTTACTACTCTTGGAAAAATGCATTTGTTCAATTGTGGTACAGCTATGCTCAAAAATAAAAGGGAAATAATATCATCAAACTTTGCTGTGTTGCCTTTAAAACTTTATATGAAAAATACACTGTGTTTCTAATCGTACGGCAAATACTTCCCTGCCTTATATATCCAAAACAGAAGCTAACTTCTTAATTTGTAGATACAGTCACACAAACTCCAAATAGGGCACATCTCTACAATGCCTTCCCCCACACTTCTGTTTTCAAAGAATTTAATTCTCTGTGGCCACCAAGCTCCTTAGCCATAGAAATGTAGCCTGAGTCAACCTGCAGAGACATCCTGCTGCTGCCTGAACCTCTCCAGCCACTGACAACTTACAGGAAGTAACTGTGTCATTTTAGAAGTATATTACTTCTCATTGTGATAAAACTGCACCAATAAATATGTTGAGGTATGTCTACTCTTGCAATAAAAGTTTAAGAAGCTGCCCAAAAAACATTTGTGCTTATATTCCAATAAAACCTTGGGCCTTGAACTCAACTGCTGCCTCCTTTGAGTTCAATGTCCCCAAAGTACCAAACATTTTGAAGGACACCACCTGGCAGCTCCTCTTCTCTTGATATCAAAGGAAGTATTTCTGGATGCTTAGCAGTGTTATTGAAAAGAAGAGACCACAGTGTAACAAATCTACTGACAGCTAAAATCCTGAAAGAAAAATACACTAAAAAGAATGTAAATAAGCAACGGTTAATTTATAGAGTAACAGAATAATAGATTCTACAGAAGCTAAATACATAAAAAGAACAGTGTTTAATCCACTGCTCAGCATGTGACACTATTTATTATTATTAATCACAATACCTTCACTGAGGCTTTTATCAAGGGAGATAGGCTGCGGTCACTGCTACAGCCGCAGGCAGGGAACAGTGACCATACCTTCCTGATAGACAAGACCAGTTTCAACCACCAGAAAATCTACATTAGGGTCCTATTACAAACCCCCAGATGAAACCCGGGCGATTTAAAAAAACAAATTTTGTAAACCAAAAGAAACAAGGCAAATAGCCATATGCCTTTGAGCAGTCGCGCAACATACTCAAGTAACACATTAACAAATGACTTAGTGAAACACCTTATTAATTAGTGCTAGTCTGCAAATTATTTACAGTTTGAAAGTATGAAAACCCAATTATGATGTCCCCAGTGGACTTAATTTTGAGTGATGCATTTATCACCCACCTACTATCTTTCAGGTTTTCACAGCCATCTTATGCAAAACTAAGATGAAAGAGAAATCTGGGTATTAGAGAGATTGTAGCAGATATTTTAACAAAGGTCAGCCTGGTTCTCCTGGGTTTATTTGGTGAAACAGGGAGTAAAAAGGAGTTTCACAAGAAAAATGTTTACAGACAGCCACCTATTACGAGTCAACATACAAATCATTGTTTGCAGTTAATGCCTTGACTTCTTGACCATAAACTGTAACTGAAGTATCAAATACAGGTGTGTTCACCGCAGTTAATGCCTTGACTTCTTGACCATAAATTTGGTAACTGAAGTATCAAATCCAGGTGTATTCACTAGGACAACACAGTGACTACACCTGAGGTTAAGGAACAGGTATGTTAACACTGACATCTAGCGTGAAAAGAACGGCACCTGAGCAGCTCCACTCTCTCCATGTACAAGCCTATTCAAGAACCAACAGTTTCATTTGCCTCAAACAAAACTGTAACACCCGAGTAATGAGAATAAGCTTCAAGTAATGTTTAAGAGACTGCTTTTCTAATCTAGGCTTTCTGTTCTAAAACATGTGTTACAGGCCCTCTGGAGGGAAAAGAAAAAGGAAAAAATATAATCAAAAACCTCAAATTATTATCTAAATTAACACACAGTTTAAAAAGAACAATTAGAAAGACTGGCAGAGTGCTTTCTCATGATTCAGATGCTCGTCCTTTTTACTGGCATCAGCCCAATCTCTCCCTGCCTACACGCAAGAGAAAAGAAGTACTGAGGACTTGCACCAAACAACTTTACAGGCCCAAATGCCTGGAAATCCTGACAGACAGCATATAGTTCACAGTCTTTTATCGAATCCTCTTGCAAAACAATGTTCAGCCTAATCCAGAGATGTTAACCCACACGGACAGGAACTTTCCTGAACTGTTCCACCCGGCATCCTCTCTTCCAAATTCAAAGACCTGATAATTTTTTCAAAGCCTCTCCGCCTTTTCACTCAAAAGCTGTGCTCACTTTGGAGTTCCTGTCACACAGCAGACTCCCTCCAAGAGCTGATTAAGCATATTTGTGTGGAAATACCCTGGAAACACATGAAGGAGCTCGAGCAGGCAAGCGGATCTCACACATCCAACCTAACAAAGAAAAGCTTGTGTAAATTTCAAACAATGTGAAAATGACACATTTTTGAAGAACTTCTCCTGAAATTTAAGTAACTCTGACATCAAACTGATACTCCATTTTGCTATAGCAACTATACTTACGGCTTGAAAATGACTATAGGAATGTATCATAAAAAAAACACTGAAAGCAGAGTCTAAAAAAAACAGAATCAAGACTGTGTTTAACTATCCCCGCTGACAAAAGGCACAAAAGCAACTCAGGAACATGAAAATGCCCCTGAATTTGCTGACTTAGTGAGATGTTAAATCAACTCCCCAAAAGATATAGCAGAACTTCAACAGAAACAGACTCAGCTCTGGAAACATTGTTGGTTTTTTTTCCCCCCCAAACAAGTACATCCAACTTTCAAAATTTAAGAAAATTACAGCTACGCAGACAACAATTTAATTTTATGCAGACTAAAGAAAAAGTAATACACATTTTCTAAGCAAAACTACATAGGTGCTGGAATACATGCTTTGTGATATTCCTCAACACCACAGTTTTTGAGCCGAGACTTCACATTTCTGTACAAGATGTTACACCTCAAAAGGAAGCCACAGACACGAAGGGGAAGTTACTGAGGGAGGTGTTACAGCTTATTTTTAGGTAGACTAGACTGAAATACTCTCTCTTAGCTGAAAGCAGGTGAACTCAAATTTGCATCATCCTATTAGGAAAATACTGATTTTACACTTGAGTCTTAAAACCTCTAGGATCCACACAGCAGAAACTCTTTAACTGTTATTTAACTGCCTAAGGGTGCAGCAATCAAACTTTGGGTCCCAATTCTCTATTTTGCTGTATACACAATGTCTCTGAGCCATTTCAGCTACGTAGTAGTCATCTGAGGAAAAGGGACTCCTCTGCAATGACTGGAAGGTGCAGCATCTGAAGCAAAGGAAGACAAGATGTGTGCATTAACTGCTGACTTGGTAAAAAACAACCCCAAAGGGTGTCATCTTCAAACACCGAAAAGAAAATTTCTGACATTACAATATGTTTTTCCTCTTCAGAATCGATTCCTTTGTCATGTGTTTCTAGCAGACCCTAAAATTAACATAGATCTGTTTATATTCACCACTGTACTTTTGTAATAGAATCATCAATGTCAGCCGAGCAGATGAAAGACACAGCGTTACACCAAGGGCAGAGCCTGGCGGATCTCGGCGTATTGGAAAATCAAGGCCAGAACAATTATTATCTATTCTAACAGGTATATGGAAACAGATGGAAAAGGGAAGATTAGTCATATGTTTTGTCAGTCCTGTTTCCTTTTAAAACAGAGAGCAAAGATTTCACTTGGGGATTGTCAGCTCCCATCTGAAATGATTACACTGAACTGCCCACGGCTATCAGTAAGCTCCCTACTTGCTTCCTGCAGGATACTTAGCAACTTTTTTCACTGCTCTATTTGTACAGGATTTGTTCATGTTCAGCCATATAAACTATGCAAATTTGCATTATAGCACAACTGGCACCATCCTGTGCTACAAAGGGCCGTATTTTAGAGAAGCATTACATCAAAATGAGTTTAGGTGTAAAAAACTGCTCAAGCAGGCAATATTTTTGTTTTGCATTGAGCTGAATCCTAAAGCTGCTTGTTTTGTCTCCTTTGCCTCTCCTCCTGAGATAGCTATGCTCTGTGTAATTACACACACCTGTGTATTACGCTGTGCAATTGAAATAATCAAATAAAAGAATAAACAGAGAAGACTCAAATTCTTACTCCTTAAAATTGAAAAATAACAATTGCAGAGGAAAAATATCACCAAATTCATCACTGCAAAACTCCGGTATTTTTTAAAAGATGTCTCCGTGGGAGACTTTTCTCAGTGACCTGGCAGATGCTTGTGGCAGAGATCTGGAACCCATTTTTCATGGGAAAACTGCCTACATTAATAAACCAGTTTAAGTTTGTTTCAGTTGGGAACGGGGAAGAGCAGGCTGTTTGTTTGATGGAAAGTTGCTACGGAAATTAATTTGTAGCCATAGACTTTCTAAAAATAAAACACTGTATTTTTCCCTGCAGAAACTCACATTCACAAACACACACACATATATATGAAGCATTGTAGATTTAGACCTATACAATCTAAACATCAACCTTTATAAATCTCGCAAAGTTTGGAGCACAGGGTGGGAAGAAGGAAGAAATGCACTTCCATTTCTTAGTTACCTCAATCAAGAGCGTGAATACGAACAAACTCGCTGACCTCTGATATTAATCAAGCTGAACTTCCTAAATGTTATCCTTTTGCATGCCTTGCTGTTTAACTTAAAATACTATTAGAAAGCATTCAAATCCTGCATATGCTGAAGTATCAACACAGAGCTAGACAATCCCCAAGATTTTTCTTTTTCCGTTTTGGACTGAAATCTTCAGAACAGATGCCTTCTTGCTGTCAAAAAGAACTCGATTCAACTATGTAGGTATGTACCAATACTGATTCAAATATGTAAGTATGTACTAATAGCTTCTCCATACTGTTAATAGAGAAGCACTTGTAAGAGAGTATAAATTTCCGTGAATTTATTAAAATTCAGTTATTTCTTACTGCAGGTGAGGACAACCTCAAAAGCAACTGTACGCTATTAAGTGTCAAATGCATTTTATTTTAATGACAGCTGCCAAACGAATGCATATCCTCATGTTGTAAGCTCAAATATGTGCTATCCTAAAACTAAGTTTATGAAAGATTACAGCCAGAGAGGCTGTAGAAAAGGCACTGTCAGATTCCCTGGAAAATACCTATTTGCCAGTTGAAAATAGTGGCAATTTGACAGAAAAGTAGAAAGTTGGACCAGCTCTACTAAACGTAACTGGCCACGAAACTATCTCCATAACTTGGCCAGGAACCAACACTGAGCCAGAACTTGCCAAACCCCAGAATCCTTTTTGTAGAACAAGTAGCTTTCCTGGGGTGCTGCCACTGAAGCATTCCATGCTCTCTCTCTTTTCTATGTGTTTCTACTCTTTTTCTTGGCTGTATAGATTCCCTAGAAACCATACCAAGAAAATAAAGTATTATACCTCCAATCTTTAAATATGTTACCTTCAAATTGAAGTATTATCTTCATCTCTCAGGTATCGGGGGTATGAAAGCACCAGTGGAATGGAGGGCTTTCTTTCAAGCTTCATACTTACACAGAAAAAAACCCCACTTTTTAATATTTCTGTACTTGATTTAAATGGAAAATGCCAAAAAATCTGCCATTTGCTAAATGATATCCAAAAAACTGTACCAGAGGTGTTTTCAAATAGCATGGTTTTATGTACACATATAAGCCTAAAACATATAAGAAACCCTGTTATTATGTACAAAAAGTACTTCCAGAGGAACATTCACTTTTTCTGGTTTCATTTCCACATAAAAGCAAAGACTTAAATGGCCCTTGACTTAACTTTGTTCCTTAGAAATGGTAAAAGAAAACTGAATCCAGATGTTTAAGAAACTTAAAAAGATAAACCAGCAGAAAGCACCAAAAGGCCTGACTATATCACTATTCTTGAAAGTAATTCAATTCATCAAAATCAGTTTTGGATAATGACCTGTCATTAAATACTTATTTCAGTACAAATTGCATAGAACTCTTTTTATTCAAACTGCCTGATTATTAGTTTCAACAACACTCCAAAAAAGATTTTCATCTCAAAGCGTATGGTTTGGACTTTGCCCAAGACAACACAATGCCTATGGGCTGAGTTCTCATATGCTTCCCAGAAAAAGAAGTAACCAGTTTTGAAAACAAGTTATACCCTTTGTATACACTTTGTAAGTTTCAATTGGTATTTAACTATTTAGTACTATCTAGCATCATTTACACAAATAGTAATTTAAATCTCCTCTTACAGCCCCTTCATCAGCCTTGGCTGGTATGACTCTTCATACTGACTGTAATTTCTTTAGTCAAATGTAAGCCCAGAATAAGAGAAATTACAACATGCACTGACAGTGATGCATTTGATCGGCAAAGACAGAAACAGTAAGCTTGGAAAGAAATTTATCCTTTCAGGAAATACTACATGGGTTTTGGTTGATTCCTTCACCCTCCAAACTATGCAAGATATAACTGTGATACGTGCTCTCAAACCTTCACATGCACAGTAACTATCTACTGGATACAGGTTTACAGTATTCCAATAATCTTCTAAGGCTGCATTCCCCATATTCCTATTCTTTCAAGTATTTTGTTGCATTGTACATGATGCTTTCTTAGGTGGCCATCCATAGGATATCACATCTGGCATTATAATTTATTAACTATTGCAAAACATCACCAAACATTCGCAAGGCATCTGTTATTATGTTAAGAACAGAACATTCACTGAAGATTTGTTACATACAACACACCAACACATGGCAAATGCCAGAGTGGAGGACCATGGTGCAGGCTAAGTTCCAGGAACCAGTCCACTTTCTGTGCAAATATGGAAATCATCTATAACATGTAGATAGTTCCCCATCACTTCAGAAAACAGACTACTACAAAAGTAGGGCACTGCTACACCAGCTATATATATAATATACAATGGCTAACACCCTCTTTACAATTTCAGAAAGACTCCAAAATCTGCAGTTTTATACAAAGATATATTCTGCTCATAATAATCTAAGGATGTCTCTGGAAATAATGAAACCTACAACACAGAGCTAGGATTATTTACAATAATAATATGGTTACCTATTTCAGTACGTCACGTATTTTTACATATCATATATATAAAACAGGTATATGCATTCAAGTAAAAATTAGATAGTAGAAAAAATGCCGTACTGCCAATTGTGAATATGCGTTAAGTGAATGAACAATGCTAAATGGATTCTACTCTGTAAGCATAACCTTTTTAATATTACTCAGCTCATCGGAAAATCAACAAGGTAAGTTTTCACCTGATGTTTTTATGAAAATGTTCTCTGTTGTAGAGTGTAACAGAAGGGCTGCTAATGCTTATGAAAGCTGAAATACTTGAAAGATTGTAGTTACAAATTATTATGGTGATTCTCTTAAATTATACAATTTTTTGTTGAAATCTGTACTTCAAAAAGGTCCAGAGTACTTTCCAGAGATGATCAATAGCCCTAGCTCAATTTTTCATTTGGGGAAGCCAAGTCACAGAGCCTACAGGGCGTGCTGAAGGTCACCCAGGCCATGCTTTAACAATACAACAAATTCAGTTCCTTTTACCAAAACAAAAACTCTCCTGGGAACATGCTCTAGCATGAATTCACTGTAAGAGTTTTCATATTTAGAAAATGTTATACCAGTCTCTTACATGGGTTCACTGGGATACGTGCCACAAAAACCAAGGCTGCGTGCCGGCCTGTGGGATACCTGGGCTAATTTGCCAGAGTATCAAACTGTGTACCATTTGCAGCAGGTATGGGTCAGCACAAGACAGAACATGTAGTACCAAGCACAAAATCATGGCCTTCCCAGGAGCAGCTGCCTGGGCCACCGCAGGACCATGGATCCATGATTTCCACCCCAGGGCGCTCCTGGGCACCTTGCTGCCACCCAGCTGGCCACCAAAAATATCGGGCACTGCTCTTGTTTATAGCCATTGACTCACAACGTAAACACATCACTAGCCAAAATTCAGCTGCCTGTGCCCCTTTACACCTCGGCCTGTCACAGCAGGCCCGTCAGACACCCGCCTCCCCCGCCTCCCCTCAACACCAATCTCACCACCATAAGGTTTTTTTTCTGCCTCTGCAGAGCTGGGGGCTCTGACTCTGGTTTGAGGGGACGAGGGTGCCCCTCCCACCTCACAGCTTCCTTCCACACGGTGCTTGTGCAACACAGTGGGCGGGGGGCAACGTGCCGGGCTCGGGAAGGGGCTGCGGGAGGAGGGGGGCCATCTTAGCCCGCCCCACGGAGAAGATGGCGTCCTCCACAGCCTCCCATCGGGGGTTGGGGTCCCGTCGAGAAGATGGCGCCCGGGAGAGTGGGGGTCGGGGGCGCACGGCGGGGCCGCGGCGGCAGCAAGTACCGAGGGACGCGCTGGCGGTGGCCGCTCGCCGGTACCTTTCAGGGCCTGGTGCATCCCCCCGATGCCACTGTACAGCTCCAGCACCCGCAGTTCCGCCATTCTTCAGCCGGCGCCCTGCCCGGCGCTCCCGGCGGCCTCCCCGAGCGCCGCCCGCCCGTTCCGCTGCTCTTTCGTTCCCACCCGCCCGTCCTCCTCAGGGCCGGCGGCTCCCCGCCAGCCCCCGCCCCGTTGCGCAGCCCGGGAATTTAGCGGCTTAATTTGACGTTGCTAATTGCTCATTAAACCCCAAAGTGGGCTTAGGCCCGGAGGGTGAAAGCCACCCGCGGACATGACCGGTTCCACTTCCCCCTGAGGCAATAGCAGACATGGGGCCCACACAGCTCTGCCGCCTGCGCCCTCCTGGGAGTGGGGTCTCAGAAGAAGACCCTTCTCCCCACCATCAGTATCCCCTTGGTGTCAACATCTCCTCCTGGCCAAAGGCTCCTCATAGGGGCAAGCGGTGAAATTCCCAACCCAGTCAATACCTAAGACAGATTTTACATAGTTGATAAATGGCTGAACTGTAGAGAATCTTCTTTTAGAGAAGAAATGTAGCTATCTTAGTAACCACCCCAAATGGTTTCAAGGACTCAGTAAGACAAGAAAGGATGTCTGTGGCCCTGAGAACATGGTGACCTAAGACAGGGATGCAATAAATGTGGACAGTAGAATCATAGAATGGTTAGAGTTGGAAGAGACCTTAGAGATCATCGAGTTCCAACCCCCTGCCCTGGGCAGGGACACCTCCCACCAGACCAGGTTGCTCCAAGCCCCATCCAGCCTGGCCTTGAACCCCTCCAGGGATGGGGCAGCCACAGCTTCTCTGGGCAACCTCTTCCAGTGTCTCACCGCCCTCACAGTGAGGAATTTCTTTCTGGTATCTAAACTAAATCTTCCCTCTTCCAATTTAAAACCGTTACCCCTTGTCCTGTCACTGCACTTCCTGACAAGGAGTCCCTCCCCAGGTCTCCTGTAGCTCCCTTCAGATATTGGAAGGCTGCTGTAAGGTCTCCCCGGAGCCTTCTCTTCTCCAGGGTGAACAACCCCAGCTCTTTCAGCCTGTCCTCACAGCAGAGGTGCTCCAGCCTCTGATCATCTTCATGGCCCTCCGCTGGACCCGTTCCAACAGGTCCATGTCCTTCCTGTGCTGAGGACTCCAGAGCTGGACACAGAGCTCCAGGTGGGGTCTCACCAGAGCAGAGCAGAGGGGCAGAATCACCTCCCGTGACCTGCTGGCCACACTTCTCTTGATGCAGCCCAGGATGGGGTTGGCTTTCTGGGCTGCCAGTGCACATTGCTGGCTCATGTTGAGCTTCTCATCCACCAACACCCTCAAGTCCTTCTCCTCAGGGCTGCTCTCAATACATTCTCTGCCCAACATTGTCTGACAAACAGGTGGTAGCAGGGAGATCATTAGTTTTAATGAGCAATTAAGCAGTTAGAGTATTTTGGCAACATGAATAGTGAGCTGAAGGACAGGTGAAGAAGATGAAGATTGAGGAAGAAATGACCCTCACTCAAAATGAGGACCACCAGAAAGCACAACTACACATGCCCAAAAGCTTATTATAATATGTAAATGAATTCTTGGAAATGTAATGAATATGCTGTTTTCTTGGAATTACATTGCATATGTATACCTGTTGTATATAAATTTAATTTGATGACAGCTTTCAGTGTGCACAACATATGAGGAGCGATTCCCTGTGCAGCTGGCGCCACAATAAAGAATGCCTGCTTTCTGAACTTTAAATTGAGTCTTAGAAAGCTTTATTTGCCAGTTTGTGGTAACTCCATCGCCCTTCCTCACACCTTGCACCACCACAGGGAGTCCAGCTCTTGCTGGCAAGGCAGAGGCCAAGCCCGGCCGTTAGCGTCAGGGCAGGGATGAAGGGCAGAAATTAATTCAGGTGGCTTGTACAGGGCCAGGGTGCAGGGAGAGAAGGAGACATGGGGCAGGAAAAGGGACTTATTCCCACTTGGGGCTGTGCGTGCCTGCCTGCTCTCCGGCCGGACAGCCCGTGCCAATGGCCCACGGCAGTTTTATGGGCTGAAGCGTTTTGTGATTTCAGCGTGCAGAGATGTTTTTGAGAAGTCATTTCAAAGCCTTCACCACCGGTGGAACAGGAAGGAAGGAAATAACTGATGAAACTGTTCTAATTTGCCCCACCACTATGAAATTGCTTTTGCTAAATTGAAAAGGAAGAGGTGACTCAAAGACATTGTTGCCCCTGAAAAGTATTTTGTTTTAAAAGCAAATGTCAGACAGATGCATTTACCTATTTAACAACCAGAGTAAATATCTTGCACACTATTATGTGGATTCCCCATCACATGCAAGTAGGAGCTCACCTGCACCTCAGTTTGCAGATTTAGATTGTAAAGCGAAGATGAAATATTAAAAACAAACAAACAAACAAAAACCACCACAAAAAAACCACAACCACCACACAAAAACCTGAACATGTTTTGCTAATAATTTATTGAGTTCATCTTATTTTTGTGGAGCCTCGTAGAAACCTGTCAAAAATATGGTGGATTTGAGGAATATTTATTTTTCCATAGAAGCTGCCTCATCCAGCCTGTCCTAGTAGCTTGTACCACTTGCCTTTCAGTGGAGGAAGAATGTTTAGCTGAAACTGGGAGGCAGAAAAGAGAGACATTTGCTACCTTTTACATCACTTCTCCAGAATATGGGATGCATCAGCCCTCTACAACTACCAGAAATGAGGGTGTAGAGAGGTGGGGGTTGGCCTCTTCTCCCAAGGCAATAATGACAGGAGCAGAGGAAATGGTCTGAAGTTGGGGCAGGGGAGGTTTAGATTAGATATTGGGAAGAATGACTTTCCTGAGAGGGTGGTCAGGCCCTGGAACGACCTGTCCATGGAGGTGGTGGAGTTACTATCCCTGGAGGTACTTAAGAAACATGTAGACACTTCAGGGCACGCTCTAGCACCTGAGATTGTTGGTTTGATAGAAGCCCGAGGTCTACTTCTAGAATTTCTGAAAGGAAGTGTGGCAGCCAAGGTATACCAGAGGAGAGCAGCACGCCTTGAAACCAGCGGTGAGGCAGGCTGCACGGATGGCTGACAGGACTGAATCACAAACCCTCAAATGCGCTGGCTGGAGAAAACAGTCTTGGGACAAAGAGAAGTTCAAGAGACTTCAAGATGATGAAGGTGGCTACAAAGAACAAGGTTGTTATCAGCTAAGATGATACGCTTCATTAGGACCCCTTCAAAATATGGACACAGAGTGAAGTTTTAAAAAAAGGCAGCTTTTAGACTAATGAATTTAAAGCTGATGAATGAGTTTGAGCTTCTTGTATTACTGTTTCAGCAACCTGTACATCACAGCAATGCTAGATACTGTGATGAGTGGGATCTGTAGGCAGCTGGGAGGAGTTCATTTATTTGGAGCTGCCTGGCTCCTGGAGCGATTAAAGCTACAGAGGAGCCATATTTCCTTATATCAGACAAGGAGACACAACTGAGCCCTGTTTTTCCCTCTCCTTTCCCTGGCTCCAAGCTATTCTTGCCATTCACACATGGGAAGGGTGGAGTGTGATGGAGAAAGCAGCATAGATGTCTTTGCTATACTGGTGGCAGTAGAACAGTCCCTGCTCGGGGGAAATCCTCCACCTACATCCTCCACCAGTGTAGTAAACGGGAGAATCTGATCAACACGCCTATGCTCTGGCAACGGATAAATTCATACACTAGGTTGGGATTTTATTGGCTTCTTCTTGCAAAGAATGGGAAGCACCAGAATTTCCCTAGTGCTCATTTTTAAACAACTGCCAATAGTCAGTTTTATAATGCTGTATAGCTGTGTCTGCCCTAACCTGGTTCTCATTATTAATTGAGAGCTGCAAAAAAGACCAAAAGGAAAACAGGGAATCTGGAAACAGTTACTTTTAGGGCTCTTCCCTTTATAAATGTAAAGTCAGCATAATAATAACCACACTTTTTGGATTAGATCTTACATAATAGTATTTAAGGTATGCTCCTTTTTTTCAGAGACTGAGGCAATGGCTGAGAAGTGCCGAGATCCATGGCCACTCATATTTTTCTTCTTACAGAAGAGCTTAATGATTGCAGAGAGAAGATGAGCCCTGTGAAAGTGATTGTTCATACTTCACTCAGAAAAACTTGGTAACACATGCTGCCACTGCCATGGGGCGGGCTAAACAGTTGCTCACTCTTTGTCTTGTGACCCCAAAGCAGCCACGTCTGCAGAATTTCCCAACTGGATCTCTCTGACTTACTGAAATGTGGATATTGGGACAGCTGCTTCTTTCTCTGCTCCGTGCATATAGGATGCATGGGTTTCCCGTAAATATCAATGAACATTTCATTTGATTAACAGAGGAGATCAATAACAGACTTGAAGTCCAATGTCCACCTCTGGACTCTTAATATATTTTAAGACACTGGTATGGACTGTTTCATATATCAGTTATGGCTTAACAATACAGCTGGCTTCAAATAACAGTTGATAGGCTTTTCTTATAAGATGTTAGTTTATTCTAAACGAGCACATCTATAGAACTATGATAATGCATTGATGAAGCATCTATTTCCTTGGGTCTATTATATTTATAGTAAAATATCTTTTAAGCTAAGTGATTGTTTAATGACATTTGTAAAGCCATTGACATAAGCATGTGATACCAGCATTTTCATTGAGACAGCTTTTGAAAACTCCTGCCTCCTAGCAACTAGCAGCATTTCCTCAGTGTAGAAGTTTCCAAAGTTTGCCCACGTCTCTGATGGAGGGGTATGATACAGGTAATCAAGCTAGATCTTAAACCGTTGCCCTGGTAACCAATAAACACATCCAGTGAAACAGCTATATGTGGTAAGAGGAACACGCAAACGAAACCACTGCAATATTTTCTCTTCTTAAAATGCTTTAGAATTGTTAAAAATGTTACAATGAGCAATGCTGCCAAACAACAACACAGAAACATGCAAAAAAACACTGCCTTAACATTCTGCATTGTACTTGGCAACCGAAAGGTAAAATTACAAACTGTGTGTGGACCATGTGCTCTTGTCCTGAGAGTGAGAAGAAGAGATTTCTGCTGTTGTGTTTCTGTAACAGACACCAGCAATGAGTGCACACAACGAACTCACACCCATGACATTTTATAGGCATCTCAAGCCTTCTGCAGTTATACCTAACTCTTCTCCCTGCCCTCCCACCCACAGCAGAGCAGACTAACACGCCAGCAAGGCCTCTGCCTGCCTCTGGCTGTGAGCAGGAGGTTTCCTGTCTGCAGTGCATCTCACGATCCCAACGCCACAATCCCAATCCCACAGCAGTAGAAACTGCCTGAAGTTGCCTTTGAATGTAACCCATCAACATAAGACCAGGTAATGGCAGCTAGTAGACCTCTAACTGTGAAGTGTTTGTAAGCACCTCCTCTACATTCATAAAATGGAGAGAAAGCAAGAAAAATCTCCCTCTGCTGACACAGCAGATGTTTTTAAAGTTCATTCGCAGGGATCAGGCAAAACTTCAATACAGGCGAATATTAATGTTGCCTCCTGAACAACAAACCATGATTTTTGTCTCCCAATATCCAGTCTGACCTACTAAATACCCAAGTGAGGATCAAGAAGAGTATACAGGCATCTCAGCTGTCCAGAAGGAAAGCTCATATTCTGGGTCAGAAATCACTGTGGCTAGGAAAGAATGTGAGGCATGTCATGCCCTTGCAACGCAATCACTCAATTGAAAAAATTCACTGAGAGCGCCTAGCATAAATTATCCTTCCCATAACCATTGGCCCAGTAGGTTACTAATAAAACTGAAAACCTTTTGCAGTTTGTCAAAATCAATCTGTACTGGATGTAATGTCTCAGGAGGGAATTTATCGGATTGGTTTCTGCTGAAGTGATGCTCGGTAAAGGTAGCTGTCAGCCACAGATGCGGCATTTCTGGGAAGCCTCTGGGGTTGTGCCAATACCGTTAACGAAGCCTACGATTTTCATTTATAATGCCAAGCCTCTGCAAGACTAAAAACGAAACCCACATCAAACCAGGTTTCTTAGCCTCTCCCAGTACATTTCTAAGAACTCTACACAGGAGACATATATGTAGCTGAAATTATTCAGAAGAGTCATTGGACACAAACATTTTTAACTCCTTTCAAATATATTAATCTCTCCAGGATTTTATTTTCAGGTTCTGGAGCTATGCATATACTCTGTAGGGAATAAGGAATAAAAATACATTGCTTCTGTAATTAAACCTTTACTTCTCTGGTGTAAATAAACTCAAATCTAAATAAATCTGGCCTGTTTGTTATGCTTGGCCTGCAGTGGTCACCCTGGCTGGATGAGACACATATGTTTACATAAGGTTACTGACTTTCTTGTTGTACTTACACATTCCAGTGCTTGACCAAAAAAATAAAGGATATAAAAAAGCTAGTAATAAAAAAAATATAATCTCCATCTAAAACCACCCCTGGCCTGAACAAAACAGACTCTGATCCCGATAAGGCCTGCTGCAGTCAGCCAAAAGATTCCTGCTGCAAGGCATGTGTTTTGAATCAGAGCCTTGAAGGGTGATGGGGAAGGGGTGACAGCAGGCACAGACCCCCCGCTCTTCAAGGGGGGGTCAGTCCAAGCTGCTCTGCCGGGATGAGGTCACGGCGTGAGGGACCCCAGCTCGCTCCCAGGGGCAGGAAGAAACGGCCTGGGGCCTGCTGCTCCGTCGGGAGGAGGGGGGAAAGGAGAGACAGAGTGCAGATGGCAACCCTGGATGTGCCTCTTACTTTTTTTGCTTAAGGCAGGAGTTTTCACCTCCGGCATCCCCACCCGATTTGCACAGTCTGTAGCGCACAAACTGAGAAAGACTCGTAGTTGCGTGTCGGCGTTGGTCACGCCTTTTGCTCGCGAGGCCATCTAGTATCACCTAAAGCTTTTGTATACTGCAGACTTGGCTTTTAAGGAGTTCAGCCTCTGCCCAAAATTTGGGGTTTTTTTCATTCAGTCCCTTGTGACGAGTTTAATCTTTGACTAAGACTGTAGTTAGCACAGGAAATGAGATCTCCTAGGCTGGTCACCACAGTGGCAGGATTTCACTAGTAGGGTGTTTCCTCCAGAGAGAAGGAAAATGTTTATTGCTGCCACAGCAGAGCTGTAACTATGGACCTGCTGAACTCTCTTCAAATTAGGTAAACTACAATCACACATAGTAATTACCTCAAAATCTGCCCGAGAAGCTGAGGACTTGGTGCCTAGGCAGCACCGAGATGTCTTCCACCCTGGCTATATTGCTGGCACTTTGCAAATGAGTTACTTTAAAGCTAATTTAAAGATATTTAGTATCATTTACGAACTGCAGCTACGGGAATGATTGCACTGCAAATATCCTCTTTCTCAGTTTGGATGTGGCTACAAATCTCTGTCAGTCATACCAATATACTTAAGCTTAGCAGCTGGGACATAGCTATTTTCTACCAAAATGTCTTGAAAAACTTTTGGAGAACACTCAATAAAAAAAGCACAGGTTTGAAGAAGTGAGATCTTGTAAGGATAAACTGAAATGAAGGATAAATTGAACAGTAATTCTGCAAAAAATCCCACCTAAAATGTAGAAGTGCCATTTTTGGCTGCTAGGTCTTTTGGAGTCCATTCCCCCAATTAAGTATGGCCTCAACTAAGAACAAAAAGATTTGGATTTTCCTAAAGTTGAAATAAACTTTTTTTTCAAAAAGGGCCAGGAATTTAAAATGTTATTTTTGATGAGACTGTCTGGAGAGAGAAGCCCCAATAAGGCTAATCTAAATGGGTCAAGAAAGTCTAAAATAGTTCTTTCTGAATAAGTGCAAGCTTCTTGCAGAAAACATATGCCAGTACGGACTAGCAGTGTCAATATTCAGCTGTAGGGAGTCTGGCTGATTTAAGACTCCAGCAAACACGTTTCACATAATTCATAAGAGAAATACAATGGGAAATTGTTGGAATTGTCTATTGGGAGCCCTGCATGTCAGCTGAAGTCCCTGAGGATGACTTCATTGCAGTAACAGTGCCAAGTCAGATGTACCACTCATCAGCTATGGTATAGGACACAGTTACTCAAAAACTAACAGAATTAAACTCAAGTAATTAATTAACCTACACTGTGCATAATTCCCATTGTCATTACCAGTCCAGGCATCATGTATATATTGTAGTACAATAGTATTATGTCCTTCATTTGCATGATATATTTCAAGATTCCTCTTGATACCACAGAATTTGATTACTTTTACAATACAGCTTCAGGAGAGTGGCATTATTACTGTATTCAGGGTAAACCATTCCTCAGTCTTTGAAAGATCCTGACATCTGACCTGCATGTTGTTTCATCCTGGTGCTCTTCAGACTTACAAGATAGACTTGGTAACTTCCATGCCGTGGAATTTATGGGAAATGCCGGATCCATGTCAAATAAACAGCCAAAACACTGGCAAAAGTCTAAGACTCATCAAAACTAAAGCATCTACAAAGTTCTTAAATGGTTGCTAGATTCTTCCTCCTGTCATCCTACACAAGCTCTCTCCCACCCAATGACCGGATGCAAGTCCAAATTCTCAAGGAAAGTTTCAGATAGATGGTGAGTTTGTCTTTGTAATGGGAAGTGGGTCACCTTTCCATCTGAAAAAAATGTGGATTCTTCCCCTCTTCCAGATATATGCTCTCTTCTTTCTCCAGCCGTATGCACCATCTGCTCTACACGTATTTAATAAATTTTCCATTCCATTCCCTGTAGCCCACAGTATTTTATGAATACTATCATCTTAAATCTGGATCATCTTCCCACCTCAATCCCAACTGGACAGAGTATACTTATGCTTGAAAATTAGGCATAGAGCTGGCATGTAAAAACAGCTTGGCTTCTTAGAAACTCAGTCTTCTCAGCCCTGGGGTGTGTGCACCACCGCCTCTTCCCTTTGTAAGAAGCCAGCTAATCCCAGAATGGCTAACACAATGTAAGCTCAGTTTATGAGTCTCATTGGAACCAAGGATTTGGCACAAGAACTTGGACTGAGGAGTCCACTAAAAACTTGGCCCTCGAGGAGCTAGTGCTGCTCTGCTTGTCCTGGGCATCTCAAAGGAAGAATGGAACAATTGCTGCATGCAATTAACGATTCCATTGCTGTGCTCTGCCTCTTCCTCAGAATGAACTTCATCGTTTCCTGGTATATCATGGCAAGAGAACATTATGCTATTTATGCTTTGTGTAAGTGGTGGAACTGGGGGAGAGAGAAGAATGAAATCACTCCTCAGATTTAATTGTTTCTTGGCTAGAGGAGCTCCTAAGCAGTTTGCTTTGAAAAAACTTGGCCAAAAAGAAGTTGTAAATGTCTAACTGACGAGGTTCATTAATGGCGTACTAGAATCACTTCTTTTAGCTTTTTCCAAAAGAAAGAATGGATGGACGAATGACTCATCTTTGAAAAGGTTTGCAGTCTCAGAATTTGAAACAGTGATCCCAAACAGATTAATATTTATGGCTTCCCATTGTGATGTGACAAATGAATGTTCATGCATGCTATTGACTTCTACCTGTGCCAACAGCTTCCTTCAGGGATTGCAGTTGGGCACTGTTCTTGATAGCAAGGTCAAGGTAGCGAAGTTAGCAATGTGGCAAAGGACAGAAAGTAGCCCAGCACATTATACAACAATTTACAAAGATCCTACTGAAAGCCTAAACTAACTATAAGTTTACATCCCTTATCTGATATTTAAGTTAAAACATCTTTAGGAAGTGCCCATCATGATCCTTGAAAAGGAATACCTATATAGTCATCAAAATGCACTTCAAAATTGTTTGCATTGATACTGAAAGAATATAAGGTGGGGGTTTTTTTCATCTTCATTAAAATATTTGCAATGGTCATTTATTCTGTTTGTGAGACCCATTCAACATAAAATGCACAGTTAAAATTAAGTCTACATGAAGTTCCAACATGAAGTATCAGGGTGAGAAGTAACAGTGCTGAAAGAATTTCTCCCCATTCCTTCCTCAGTTCACTTGTGATGAGCTAAGGAAGCTTTGCACCATAGGAAAATGGTTAGTAGATGTTAGTACCACCAGATCAAAGAGTCTGAGACCAAAAGACAGTAAGCACAGGGTGGGGCAGACAGAGTGGACCACCAGTAAAACATGGCTTTTCTTGTCAGTAATCAAAGAATCATGGAATCACAGAATCATAGAATGTTTAGAGTTGGAAGGGACCTTAAAGATCATCTAGTTCCATCCCCTCTACCTTGGGCAGGGACACCTCCCACCAGACCAGGTTGCTCAAAGCCCCATCCAGCCTGGCCTTGAAAATCTGTAGCTCCTCTAGTTTTACATCAGTCCTCAAGAGTGAACAGTGAAGTGATAACAATAATCTCAGTCTTTCCTGCATTTTCTTCGGGGTATCTTCATGTTTCTTCGAGTTCTCGATACGTAAAGTAACCTTTTTTTTCTCCTTGAGCCCTTCTCTTCTGTGTCCCTGTACATTAGCTGTATCAGGATTGAACACATGTCCAAGTATTTATTGACTTTTTTTTTTAAAGAATAATCTCTTTCAGCTAAAGAACACCTCAAACCATGCCAAACCTCCTGTCAGTTTGGAAAAACTTGTCCTTTATGTCCCAGTCATTGCTAAATGTATTGCTGACATCCAGCAGTCAGTGCTATTGCTATTAAATGAAGTGAGACAGATGGAGTACATGGGTTGTTATCCTGGGTTTTTTTGTTGAAGGGATGGATTAAATACATTGCTATACCTATGATAGAGCTGAAAAACTTCTCTTTCTCTTCTCTGTGTTGCTAGAACTGTGCATGGTGTTTGAGACAACCACTGGACTCAGGGCAGAGCACTGTATTGGCTTTGAAAATGTGTACCTGATTTGGTACAGGAACGTCCTATGTTGATGCAGAAACTGTCCTATTCTGGTAATTAGACACTATAGTAGAGGGGAACTTTATGCACGACAGTAACAATTTTTGGAAATCTAAGTCATTCAACTGGGCGGCATGAGTCATGTTCAAAACACTTCCCTAGTGATGAAACCCCTGGCAGTTTCATTTAGTTCATTTTACATTAAAATATAGTATTGCAGAGAGACTTGGTTAGTTTTGAGTATAGAACCTAGTCATTTCCTTGGAAAACTCAGTAGCTGGTCACACCAGTTTGCAACACTGGCAGTCACTGTAGGCAACACCATTTTAAAAATAAATTTCATTAAAGAATTTGCCAGTTTCTTTCCTTAAGACCATAATTCGTCAAGGATGTTACTCACAAGAGGAGACTTCAGTGCCTGGACGTTTAGGTGTTCTGCAGCCCAGTGATGTCCAAAAACCCAAACCAGCTTCCCTTAGGCAGGGTGCAGGGAGATGTATTCTCTGGGTTCTGAAAAATCACCTCTTCCCTGGATGCACCAGCCTTTCCTGGGGACTCCTCATTAGACTTAGCTCCCGGCTGAAGGGGTGGACCGGCCCCAGCTGAGGATTTACAGCCAGAATCCAGTTTTTGTTTTTGGAAATATGAACCTTTGTGTTTTTTTTTTAAAACCACAGGAGCCAGACCACGGCTGAAGGGGGAAGTGCTCTTTCGGACTGAAAGTTGCAGCACCCCCAAGCAATAAGGCGCAGCACTTGCTGTAGTTTGCTGTAGGACATTAAGAGCCTTTCATATCCTCCTGTAAGAGCCAGTCCCCTTTGCCTGGGGTTTGTTCAATATTCATGGAGCAGGGAAAGCGTGCAGGAATGCCTCTACGGCCCCATGCACGCCGGGGCTTAAGATTGCTGGGTAGTACTGGCAACACGAGGGATTGCAAACAAGCAAGAGGTTTTTCCTGGGTATTTCATATTTACGGGGCATTTTATACCTCCTGGAAGCAGCAACTTTACTAAAAGTGCACAAATCTCATTAATGAAAGCATCCACATTTGTTTAGTCAAGGTCTATGATAACTGGAAAGCGCATTTCAATACGTGGACTAGATTTCTGCAGGATTCTTTGCTGTGTAAATGAAATGGCAAATCAAATCGTGTGAATGCTCTTCTTTGCAGTGATGTTTTCAGACCAAAAAATATTTGTGCAAGAAAATCAGAGAAATTCTGGCTGTTATGGGGACTTTTTCATTTTCAGCCTAGCAGATTTTCAGTCTGAACCCATTGGGGTATCTGTACCCTCTCCCCGTGCCCACCCATCTTCCCCAGTAATGAGAGTTACACAACAATGCGATATATTTTTGCTACGCTTCTAGGGCTTGATTCCGTATTTCATTCCTGGCAGTGTACCAGCACCTCAGTTCTCTGGCAAAAAGCCAAAAAAAAAAGAGGCCAAAATAAATTTTGCACTGTGAACCAAAAGCCTCACGATAAAAGCAGTTGATTTCTTAAGAGCGCCATTGGCTTACCCCAGGTCTGCCCCTGCAGAGGTAAGTGACATGGCAGCTGGGATTGGGTATCTGTACCCTCTCCCCGTGCCCACCCATCTTCCCCAGTAATGAGAGTTACACAACAATGCGATATATTTTTGCTACGCTTCTAGGGCTTGATTCCGTATTTCATTCCTGGCAGTGTACCAGCACCTCAGTTCTCTGGCAAAAAGCCAAAAAAAAAAAGAGGCCAAAATAAATTTTGCACTGTGAACCAAAAGCCTCACGATAAAAGCAGTTGATTTCTTAAGAGCGCCATTGGCTTACCCCGGGTCTGCCCCTGCAGAGGTAAGTGACATGGCAGCTGGAATTGCAAATGAAAAGCATCACAATAAGCAGCAGGGATGACAACTAATAGAGCAGCTTATGAATAATCCCCAACATGGTGTTTAGTGAGGCCATGAGCTGTCTGTCCCTCACGTAAGAAGTGGTCAAGATCCTGACCAGCCGCGGTCTCCGAGAGTCCCACGGCACTTCCCTTAAAATTAGGCTGATTTTAGGGGTTTCATTTCAATTCAAAGAATTGATTCTTATGAGATAGAGTCTTTCTTGGCAAGTGCTATGGAGATCGCTTCACGTTTAAGAGACCAGTTCCTGTTCCCCTTTGGGGTTTGGGATGCAAATGCGCGTTAAATTTATTACAGCCTTGTCAGAAAGTTCGAGCTGCCTCCGTTTATGCATCTGTGGAAGTGCCAACCAGCAAAAGGCACGTAAAGGTTTGTTGTAGTCCCGACAACTGACAATATCCAAACATTTCTAGGAAAATGTCATAGTGAGAAACAGCAATGAGGCAGGTGGCCAAGAGTACATATGGCAGCGGTGACACAAACATATGGAAACCACACTTGAAACATGGTGGTAGAGGGGGGGCATATTTATTTACTAAAACAAACAGCTTTGTGGGTTTTAGGGGTAAAAGCAGTTTCTGAATGAAGAATGACCATGGCATGTGTGTGCCATTAAAGGTTTTGTGGAGCATAAATAAGTTGTGCCCTGTAAGGAAAACCAGCTTGGGCACAGCGCACCTTTAAAAAACCCAATCTGCTCCAGCTCTCAGTGCTTCTGAGCATCTTTCATCTGTTGGTTAAGAGCTGGTTTACTTTTTTGCCTGCTCATAGAAGGAGTGTGTACTTTTGCGTCAGGGCTCACAAAGGTTTACAGCTCAAACTTGATGGCTTAAATAAAGAGCTGTGAGAGGGCCGGAGAGCCCGGCAGCGTGGTCCCCTTCGCCTCAGGAATGCTGTCTGGCCTCTGCCTCCTATTCAGGGGGAGAATGAAATGAGCTGTAGCCCGGGACTTAACGCTGCAAGCACTTCAGCAGCTCAGCCTTGTCAGCTCCATGTGCTCGGCTAAGCCTCAGTGAATAAAGAAAATTAAAACCTCAAGGACCTACATTTGGATACAAACTCCATTCCTGCACTTCTGGTTGCCATCAGAATGAAACTAAAGCAGAGTTTCATTTACCAAAAAAAAAAAAAAAAAGAAAAAAAATTCCTTAATAAAATATATTGGCTCTGATTCTTCCTCGCAAGGTACAATACCTGAAGTACAACAGCTGGCTTCACTGCGAACTGGGTGTAAAAATGTGAAGATTACTTTCCTCTCCGTCTGCTGTTTGTGTTCAGGTTTATCAGAATTTCCATTGGAGATGTTCTCTTCTGCAGGGCTGCAAGTTAAAAAGGATTAAAAATCAATGGTAGTTTAGCATCCCATAAGTGCTGAAGTGATAAATTACAGATAACACCTCTACATTGCATCGGTCACTTCCCATAGCCAAGAGGAAAAAGATGTCCCTTTCCTGATGTGTCAGGGCAGCATTAGAGAATATGCTTCATGCTTTCACAGAATCACAGAATGATATGGGGTTGGAAGGGACCTCTGGAGATCATCTAGTCCAACCCCCTGCCAGAGCAGGGCCACCCAGAGCAGGTCCCACAGGAACGTGTCCAGGTGGGTTTGAATGTCTCCAGAGAAGGAGACTCCACCACCTCCCTGGGCAGCCTCTGCCAGGGCTCTGCCACCCTCACAGCAAAGAAGTTCCTCCTCGTGTTTAGGTGGAACTTCTTCTATTCAAGTTTGTGCCCATTTCCTCTTGTCTTGTCCCTGGGCACCACTGAAAAAAGACCAGCCCCGTCCTCTTGACACCCTCCCTTGAAGTATTTATAAGCATTGATCAGATCCCCCCTCAGCCTTCTCTTCTCCAGACTAAAAAGCCCCAAGTCCCTCAGCCTCTCCTCGTAAGAGAGGTGCTCCAGGCCCCTCATCATCTTTGTAGCCCTTTGCTGTCCCCTCTCCAGCAGTTCCCTGTCCTTCTGGAACTGGGGAGCCCAGAACTGGACCCAGTGCTCCAGATGGGGCCTCCCCAGGGCAGAGCAGAGGGGCAGGATGACCTCCCTCCACCTGCTGGTCACCCTCTTCCTGATGCCCCCCAGGATGCCATTGGCCTTCTTGGCCACAAGGGCCCATTGCTGGCTCATGGTCATCCCATTGTCCCCCAGGACTCCGAGGTCTTTCTCCTCAGAGCTGCTCTCCAGCAGGTCACCCCCACCCTGTCCTGGTGCAGGGGGTTATTCCTCCCCAGGTGCAGCACCCGACACTAGCTCTTGATGAATTTCATCAGGTTCCTCTCTGCCCTCTTTGGCCACTCAAGTTTTAAATTATCCACATGACAGGGATTCTGTCATCTCCCTTAAACGACTTCTGCTTTCACACTGAAACAATCTGCTGCTACTCAGTCTAAGTTTTTATCTCAGTTTTTATCATTTTATCATAAAATGTATGATAGCAATCAGTGGTAGTGCATTTTGATAGTAAAATTGCTCTTGAAATGCTGGGATTTCTGTCTGCCCTTTGAAGCTCCATACAAAGGGTATTTGTGGGTAGTGTCTAATGAATAATTATCATTTTACCAGGTGCTTCCCTCAGACTCTGATCGAGTGCCTGCTGAAACGAACAGCAAAAGTCCATTGGGTACAAGAGCGCAGGAACAAAGCTTCGTTAAAAATCAAGCCTGTAAAATCAACCCCACACTTTAAAAATAGTTGCTGCTGCTGCGCTTGTTGTTAAAATAATGAATTACTCATGTAAAAGCTCACCCAGAGGAGGTGTTTAGACTGCAAGCGTCGTGTCTTCGGAACCGAAGTGGGAGCAGAGATTGCTGTCGGCTGGAGACGTTATTGTGTAGTTTTTAGGTTTTTTCTGCCCGTTTAATTTTGGATATTTGGGGAGCCCCCTGGGAACCGCCGGCATCCCCCTTCGGGGAAGGTGGGAAAGCAAAAAAACCGAAGGGAAAGCAAAAAAAAAAGATCTCTGCCGAGGGAGGGTGTTTCAGTGCGGGCAGCCCGGTGG
>NW_015090775.1:4664071-4667995 GCF_001431845.1 Calidris pugnax | reverse complement strand
GGGGGGGGGGGAGGGGGGATGGCAGGTTTTTGGGGGAAAACTCCGCTAGGAAAAAAAGGGGGTGGGGGGCAGCGAGGGGCTGTCACGAATCACAGAATTATAGACTCATGGAATCATACCCTCCTCCTCCTCTTCCTCCTCCCCCCCCCCCCTCCCCCGCTTGGGACGGGGCGGGGGTTTGAGCCGGGCGGTGCGGGGAGAAGCGGGGTGCCCGGGGAGAAGCGGGGTGCCCACCCCCCTCTTTTCTTTTCCTTTCCTCTCCTCTCCCCTCTCCGCCGCTCCCCACGCCCCTCTTTGTG
Source organism: Calidris pugnax (assembly GCF_001431845.1). Classification (NCBI taxonomy): domain Eukaryota; kingdom Metazoa; phylum Chordata; class Aves; order Charadriiformes; family Scolopacidae; genus Calidris; species Calidris pugnax. Next base: position 4,667,696 of record NW_015090775.1, on the reverse strand, counting down.
CCTCTGCAGCCCTCTCCCCGCGGGGCCGGGCCATTGGCGAGGGGCGGCCATTTGGCGAGGCGGAGGGGGGGTGGACTGAGGGCGGGCCCGGGCCGGGCCGAGCGGGGCGGTGGCGCCTCATAAGAAGGAGCCCCGTGAGGAGCCACCGCCTTTCTTCGCTCGCTCTCCTGCCTCACCGCTGCTTTCCCGCCTCAGCGCCGCTCTCCCGGATTACAAAGACGCCCTCCCCGCTGCCACCATGAGCATCAGCACCAAGAACTCCTCGTACCGCCGCATGTTTGGCGGGAGCAGCCGCCCCAGCACCGGCTCCCGCTACATCACCTCCAGCAGCCGGTTCTCCCTGGGCAGCTCGCTGCGGCCCAGCACGGCCCGCTACGTGTCCGCCTCCCCCGGGGGTATGTACGCCACCAAGACCACCTCGGTGCGGCTGAGGAGCAGCATGCCCCCCATGCGGCTCCACGACGCCGTGGACTTCTCCCTGGCCGACGCCATCAACTCGGAGTTCAAGGCCAACCGCACCAACGAGAAGGTGGAGCTGCAGGAGCTCAACGACCGCTTCGCCAACTACATCGACAAGGTGCGGTTCCTGGAGCAGCAGAACAAGATCCTGCTGGCCGAGCTGGAGCAGCTCAAAGGCAAAGGCACCTCCCGCCTGGGCGACCTCTACGAGGAGGAGATGCGGGAGCTGCGCCGGCAGGTGGACCAGCTCACCAACGACAAGGCACGCGTGGAGGTGGAGCGGGACAACCTGGCCGACGACATCATGCGCCTGAGGGAGAAGTGAGTTGGGGGCCGGGGGAAGGGCGGGTTGGGGCTGCATCCCCCTGGGGGGGAGGAAGGCCTGAGGAGGAGGAAGGGGTGGCGGTGCCTGGGACAGGAGGGTGGGACCGCAGGAGTTTTGCTTTCCTCGCACAAAGGAATTCCATCAGCTCTCACGCAAAGCCCTCCTTGTTTTCTTTAGGGGGGTGCTGTGGGTCTGAGGGGAGGGGACGGGGAGTGGGGAAGGGGGGGGACACACTATTGTCTCGCTTTATCCAAGTCTAGCCCGGCTGACAAAAAAGCGCCCCGACGTGGAATCGCTTTCCGATCCAATAAAAGTGAAAGGGGGGCCATCTGCTCGCTTGGCTGAAGGGTATTAATGGTTTCTATGGGATTCACCCTGGAATGCAGATCCAGGCATTATGGCAAGTGTGGTGGCAGCAGATTGAAATAATGGATCCCTTTGTGCTGGGGGGGGGGGCGCAGGGGGCTGCATTCCTCCGAAATGTGTAATGGTGCGGGCAGATTTCTAGCAAAAAGTGTCTATCATGTATATGGTCCGGTTTTTTTTTATAGAAAACGGTGCCTTTCTAATGAATCACTTGGGGGGCAGTGCGTTACTGGACAAGAGTTCCAAATTTTAAAATTTTTCATATGGGTGTTGGCTGCTGACGAGAATGAGACAATTTGTTCCTTGTGGGTAGCTCACAGCAGGCCGGTCTGTCTCCTCTGGATGTCTGTTAAGAACACAGAATTTAATCCCCTGTAAAAAAAGATGTTAACATGGGAAACAAGTTGCTCTAGAGCTTAGTCTCTGTAGGAAGCTACAACGTTATCCAGATACACCAGAGCCCACAGGACAGCCGGAACCAACTGTGCAAACAGCGCTCAGAAAGTGTTATCTCAGGTTTTTCACTTATGCAAAACCAGTTTTCAACTTGGATGAAGCCTTGTTTGGACTAGGGAGATATTTAGGAATGTGCCTTCTCAAAACAAGTTCTCTTCCCTAAAACTGCTGGTGTGAATTGGCATTGCTGGCGTTCCTCCCGGCTGGAAGTGACTGCCCTTATCTCCAGACAGCTGGGCACAGGCTGACTTAGCCCCAGAGTTCTTTGTAGACGTTACTAGATGTCACCATTCAGGAAATCATCACTTGATTGTCAGTGTTTCCTTGGGCAAGGCTTCTGACTCCAGCGTATTTATAGTCTCTGGGGGAGAGCAGGTGTCCTCATGAGATAACGTGTGGAAACTGAGACACCTACTCCCGCTTGGAGCCTGGGAATCCAGAGTCTCTGCTGGCGTGCTGGGGACAGGAGTTTGAAACAGAACAGTTTGAGGCACTGCCCTAACTTCAGCTTCTGCTTTTTTGAGTGCTAAGCCAACTTAATGTTTTGTGAAGTTCTGTGCAGAAGCTTTCACTGAAGCTTTAGAGAACCTAATCTATTCTGATCCATTGCTGGGTTCAGTTGGAGGATCCTTTGACTTAAGGCTGGTTTAAATGATCTTTCATATGGAATTGGTGCACTTCGAGGCATGTCCACCTCCGTTCCAAGGCAATTAAATTTTGTGAAGGCTGGAGGCTTTTAAGTGAGCCTGGCTTTGTGCATGTCCTGCATTCATTGTCCAGCTCTTCCCTGCGCTGGGGTAAGGGGGCTTTCAGGAGCTCAGCCCCCAGCAGACCTGAGTGCGCCATACGGTCAGAGCGGGATCCCTGTCACCTCTTGAGCTGTAGCTTGTGCAGAGGAACTGAAAACCATTGTCTGTGGAAACACTACACTAAATCCACACCTGATGTCGGTGGTGCGTGATAGTGTGTTTTATTTGAACAACAGTAATACCTAGTTTTTTCCCTACCCTGAAAGAGTAACGCTTAACATGCAGGTTCTGAAAACTAAAGCTGTTTCGGTGTAAGTGTTGTTCTCCTGCAAGTGAAATGATATTCATAGAAGGCTGAAGTTGAAACATCCTGTTGTGCTTTCCGTTGTAAAAAATGCACAGCTTCTTATTAAACCGTTATATTCTTGCACTGGAACATTGTATACATGGTTTCAGAACACTTCAGCAGATACTTTACTGTTCTGATGTAGCATCAAATTTACTTTTTACTTGATGGAGCAATTGTATACTTCAGTATTCTAAAAGAAAATTAACAAATATTTGAACTTAAGCTTTATATTTCCAAAAGCTGCCTGCTTTAGAGGCTGTTTAACTCGGATGTACTGAATTCTAATCTCCTGAACAAAACCACATGGTTTTACTCATATGCTGAGGGCTCTACTGCATAAAATCAACCTAATGGTTCAATGAGGTTTTTTTTCTTTTGGGATCAAACGAGCATCACGATTAGTGAGAAGGTTATTTACGGCAGCTTTGCCAGATACTCTGGCAGTAAGGAGTAGATCCTGAACCTATGAAAGGGCTAACATGAGGTTTGTCTGAAATTTGCCTGGATGCTCAATTCTGCAAATGGTGACTGGCATTAAACAATTTCCAAAGATAAAATCAATGTGTTGTCCAATTGCATGTGTCTGTGCCTTACACTGTACTCAGACTACATGCAGCTTATTCATTTATATGGCTCTCCATATATCTAGGAAATACAGATACACTGATTCATCACTCCCTAACTACTCCCTAAAGTAAAAAACATGCCATATATTCAAAGTGTCTTCAATTTAAGATGCTTTCAATTTATTATAAGCTACTAAAAATCCAGTAGCTGTGCAGTTGTCCTGGAAAAAATAATGATCTTCAATATGCAGATTTCTGTAAAATCTGCTGAAAATTCTGCGGATGTCTGTCTAATTGTGTAAACGTGTTAGGTCATAGCCATGTAATTTCCTGACAGAATGGTCTTCATTTTTTT
>NW_015090775.1:4658085-4664061 GCF_001431845.1 Calidris pugnax | reverse complement strand
AGGAGGAGAACAAATGAATTAAGGAATTCTTTCTCTGAATTGAAAAACAGCCGATATGAACTGTGGGTATAAAACTGGAGTTGGTAGGGAAGTTATGGATCTGTACATAAAAGGGGTGTTTTGCTGGATAGAGAAAACAGAGGAATTATTCTGGAGCAAGAACCTTACCCCAGAGTGGGAGTGACCCAAGGAATGACTTTCTAGGAGTCCAAAGAAAACACTCCCTATTTCAAAGGTGCTGCAACAGTGAGAACTGCTGATTAGGAATGCTTACACTTTGGGCAAAACCAAAACAGCTTTAGAGTAAGCTGTGAAAACCTGATGCATTAATACCACGTGAAGATAAGCACGTAGCTGTGCATGTAACCAGCATGAAGGAGCAATTGTCTTCTTTGCAAATGAATTGCCTTACTTGCACATTTAAAATGTGAGACGTTACCAATCAATGGTTAGTCTTAAGTTATGTTTTTGAACTAATTCAAGCTGCTCCCACGTAACATTCATGGTATATTTTCTGTTGTGCCGTAAATGAATTTTTGCTGTTGATTAAGACTATCTCTGTCCAGCAAAAGGTGGAGTCTTTGCCAGCTAATGTGAGTGTGTAGGCAATGATGACTAACTCAATTTGTGTTTATGCTTACACCATCTTTTTCTCAAGGGAGATCTGTCGAACCACTTGGAGAAGTAAATGCTTGCAGTTCCTCTATGTATCACACAGGCTTTACAAGTGTTCTTTCAAGCTGTGGTCTGTGGAAGCAAAGGGGTCTGGGGTTGATCACCAAGGAGCCCAAGAAATAAACAAGAAATTAAACTGCAGGCATGTGGGTTGCACTTCTTAAGCCCTGCTGGAAAAAAATGGAAGCCTGTTAACTGCAAGACTAACTCTTCTTCAGTGTAGTCACGCTAAAAGAGCTTGATGCTGGCTTGTGACCCAAGTGTCTGCTTCATCTTCAAGCAGGACTTACACCCACCATGATCTGGGTGCTCTTGATCATGCCTAGCAATACGTTGGCAAAATGTGAAGCAATCTGCGAATGCTATATAGTTCTCAAAATCACTATAAAGGTTGCATATAGTGGTTTTTGAGGCTCGGGTAGGAAGTAACAAAAAGATAGAAGTTTTTTCTCGGGTCCTGGTTTCATATTGTCTTGCTAAGAAGGTCAGATGTAACATAGGTGTGTATGCTACTGAACTGGCTGTAAGAAACTTCTCTACATCAGTTTTGTAAGATGGCTAATCATTCCTCTCTCTGGTCAGGATGTTGACAATGCCTCTCTGGCCCGTCTTGATCTCGAGCGCAAAGTTGAGTCCCTGCAAGAGGAGATTGTCTTCTTGAAGAAGCTTCATGATGAGGTAAGCTTCATGAACTGTGGTTAGATGCTGACAGTCTAGCAAGTGAGTAAGCTCTTTGCTGGTTCTGGCTCAGAGTCCCTCCCTGTCTATGTTCCCTGTGTTGTGGGATAACACTGAGTGTCTGCTCCTCTCTCAGGAAATCCGGGAACTTCAGGCCCAGCTCCAGGAACAGCACATCCAAATCGACATGGATGTTTCCAAGCCTGATCTTACTGCTGCCCTGCGTGATGTTCGCCAGCAGTACGAAAGCGTTGCTGCTAAGAATCTTCAGGAAGCTGAAGAGTGGTACAAGTCCAAAGTAAGTGAAATCTGTTCAGATAACCTTGGGCACTCTAACTGTACATAACAGCTCTTTGGAGCACTTGGTCATCCCTCTGTCTCTCTACGGGACATGAGCAGAGGGATGGCCCAGGGTCTTCTTCAAATTCCTAGTCTGGGAAGAGTACAGCTGAAAACAGCCTGGAGAAGAGAAGGCTCCGGGGAGACCTTATAATGGCCTTTCAGTACCTGAAAGGAGCCTACAGAAGAGCTGGAGAGGGACTCTTTACAAAGAAGAGTAGCGACAGGACAAGGGGCAATGGTTTTAAGCTGGTGGAGGGGAGATTTAGGTTAGATACTAGGAAGAAATTCTTTACAGTGAGGGTGGTGAGGCACTGGAACAGGTTGCCCAGGGAGGTCGTGGATGCCCCATCCCTGGAGGTGTTCAAGGCCAGGTTGGATGGCTATTTGAGCAACCTGGTCTAGTGGGAGGTGTCCCTGCCCATGGCAGGGGGGTTGGAACTAGATGATCTTTAAGGTCCCTTCCAACCCAAACCATTCTATGATTCTATGATTACTTTGCACTGTAAGGGCAGCATCAAAGTAATGGGTTCCTACTTGGGATCTTTCCTACCCCTGTAGCTGGAAGCAGATGTTGGATGAAATACTGGAGAAAAAGAGTGAATGATTGGGGAAAAAGGTGATGAAAAGATGGAAAACACACAGGGTGGAGAAACGAAAAGGTTTAACTATAAATTCCAATTTAACAATTAAAAATAGAAAGTCGTTTTAGGAGTAATGCTAATATTAAAGTGTTAGGGCTTGTAATGGCTTCAGTTGCCCTCAAAAGCTGTGTTTAAAAAAAAAAAAGTCTGTTATACCATTTCTGTTGAAGCGTTGCGCTAACCAAATTGGGGATTTCCCCAGTTTGCAGATCTCTCTGAAGCTGCTAATAGGAACAACGATGCCCTGCGCCAGGCCAAACAAGAGGCCAACGAATACCGCAGGCAGATCCAGTCCCTCACCTGCGAAGTGGATGCCCTCAAGGGAAGCGTAAGTAGAAGACAGCAGTTGGGACATTCTTCCCTTCCCAGCTTTAGGCATGGCACTGCAGGTTAACTGGTGACGTGGATGTGAATGCAGGTGATCTCCTGTGCCATAAAGTAGGACATTGGTACTTTTTAGAAAGGATGCTATGGGTTCACTTTGCCTGCACGAGCTCCAGGGAGCTGGGTAGATTGATGTACTTAAGGTATAAACAATGAGTTCATTCCCTTGCTCACTGTTCATGTCACACTTCCTGGAGGTTCATGTAACACTTCCATGGCTTGTCTGTCAGGTACAGCTGAAGCTGTACAAAAAGCTGGAGGAGCAGTGGAAAAGAGGTGCAAATCGTGCTGTTGCTAGAACCTGACTACATTAAAGTCTGGCTTGAAGTGGATTTAACATAGTAAAACACCTGCAAATCCCCTCAGTGAGGACTGCCTGCGTGCTTTGTGTTGCATGTGGTGGACTTACTGTAGGGGATTGCTTTGCCAACCTGGTAGAAGAAATATGTAGCACACCTCAGATAAAGTAGTGGAATAACCCACCTTGACTTTGCAAGGGGAAGATACGGAGATGACAAATTTGGGACATCATGTCCGGGGGGCTTTCAGAAAGGATGCTAAAGTAACTTAACTTCCCCTTTTTTAAAACTTCTGAATGTCTTGAGGATGGGAAAGAGTGGCTGAACTGCAGCAGTGCTTGATTTCATTGTCTTCTTCCAGAATGAATCCCTGGAGCGCCAAATGCATGAAATGGAGGAGAATTTTGCTGTTGAAGCTGCTAACTACCAAGACACTATTGGCCGCCTGCAGGATGAGATTCAGAACATGAAGGAAGAAATGGCTCGCCATCTCCGTGAGTACCAGGACCTGCTGAATGTAAAGATGGCTCTTGATATCGAGATTGCCACCTACAGAAAACTGCTGGAGGGTGAAGAGAGCAGGTAAAAAATCATATGCCGACACTTCTCTAAACACCAATTACTAGAAGACACTCTGTACCCATGTCTGACTATCCATTTCTTTTTTTTCCTTCAGGATTAACATGCCTATTCCAACCTTTGCCTCTTTGAACCTGAGAGGTAAGGCATCTCTGCTACTTGAGTCTAGCCAGCTGTTCTGCCATTAGCGAAAGGGTCCTGGGTGGTTCCTTTTACTCTAGCATTTGAACTTGTATAAATGCAGTTGTGTGTGCCTGCTTTTCTAAGCTACGAGGACAGTATTTGCAATTCCTTAACCTTGGGTGGGAGGAGCTGCTTTGTTCCTAGGAACAGATATTTTGAAATATCAGTACCTAGTGAGCGGTTGGTTTAGATGCCAGCTGAAGGTGCTTTAAGGGCAAGAGGGAGAAAATGGAGATGATTAGCTTGTTGTTCAGAGCAGGAGATATTTCTTCATGCACTAAATTGGGATTCTAAAAGTAGACACTAAAATCTGTTACACATTATTTCTTTGAGGAGGCACTTCATCTAGACTACTGGTAATAATACATTTTCTTCTGCAGAAACCAACATTGAGTCTCAGCCAATGGTTGACACTCACTCAAAGAGGACACTTCTAATTAAGACTGTCGAAACTAGAGATGGACAGGTTGGTGGTAATCTTGATTTTTATTTCTATCACAGCTGTTTACCTTAAAATGCTGGTAGGTTTGTCTGCCAGTCAGAGCACCCCATATATACTGCAGCAGGGATTGAGTAGAACACCATCTGGCAATTCACACTGTATGGTGGAACATTCAGATGTTCAGATGTTTCCACAGGCTTCTGTGGAAATGATCACAAAATTCACCTGCTAGCACAACCATAAATGGCTGAAAGTTACCTGTGTAGTGAGTATTTAAGTTCAGCTGAGTTAGGAAGGTCTCAAAAGATTTCTCATGTCAACCAAGACAAATAAATAGCAGTAAGCAGAGGTACTTGTTTGGGATGAGATACTGTTTTCAGACTAGGTCAGTAAAGCTTAAATGATTTCTCCATACCATTTATCAGCTAGAACTTCTCACTTAACATGTGAGAGTTGATACCCATTTGTTCACATCTCTGTGGTACTGGATGTTCCAGTTCTAATTCTAAAAAAAACCCAGCCTTACTATAAAACTTGATGCAAGTATCTCTGTTTTTTCAACAGGTTATTAATGAAACTTCCCAGCATCACGATGACTTGGAGTAAAGCTGAAGTGAAGATGCATACTTCTTAATGCAGGAGAAATTCTTACCAGCAAGATTTAAACAGTCCATGTCTTAAAGGAAGAAACAGCTTTCAAGTGCCTTTCTGCAGTTTTTCCATGAGCGCAAGATTATTATGCTAGGAAATAGGTCTTAGATCTTGCAAACTGACTCTCCCTGAAGGATTAGAGTTTACAATGGAGTCTAGTTTACAGATAGCAATATCTTGTGCTGCAATACTGTTTTTAAGTATCCGAATTCAATAAAACTGCTTTTTCCAGCACAGTATGAGCAACCTGTCGCTACTTCAATAAATCTTTGAAAAATGGCTCTTGATGTGTTCTAATTTGTTAACTTCATGACTTTTTGGAAAGCCATAACATAATGCTGGAATTACTATGCGGTTGACATCTCCAGTACTGGTTGTGTGAAATGCTGTTTTTTTCAGTTTAACTAGATAAACTGTTACTTATTTACTGCTTAGGTTTTGGAACCAACTAAAATGGACAATAACTGGCAGATGCATAATGTATTATATTTCTTATCACTTGAATAAAATATGATACTTCAAGCTAATAAAAATTAATCTTGCTTCCATGTACCATTTACCTAGCCACTAAGAGCTGAAAATGCTCCAATAACATAATGCTGGAATTACTATGCGGTTGACATCTCCAGTACTGGTTGTGTGAAATGCTGTTTTTTTCAGTTTAACTAGATAAACTGTTACTTATTTACTGCTTAGGTTTTGGAACCAACTAAAATGGACAATAACTGGCAGATGCATAATGTATTATATTTCTTATCACTTGAATAAAATATGATACTTCAAGCTAATAAAAATTAATCTTGCTTCCATGTACCATTTACCCAGCTACTAAGAGCTGAAAATGCCCCAAATGCCTTAAAACTTAGCTCTTTAAGACAGGAGAGTTAAGTAGCTGTGAAAAAGCCCTTATCTAAGACAGCACCTTTGCAAGGCTAACAGCTGACTTCATGCATTGACTTCATTTTCCAGGAAAGGCTAGTTCCCAAAGGCTTGTCTGTGCTACAGAAGCTCAATGAAGGCTTCAGATGGAGTGGAGGGGTGCATAGAAAAAATAACTTGTCTTACTGGTGACTTGGCTCCAGCATTTAAAAAAAAAAAAAAA
>NW_015090775.1:4635494-4641626 GCF_001431845.1 Calidris pugnax | reverse complement strand
TGGATGGCTATTTGAGCAACCTGGTCTAGTGGGAGGTGTCCCTGCCCATGGCAGGGGGGTTGGAACTAGATGATCTTTAAGGTCCCTTCCAACCCAAACCATTCTATGATTCTATGATTACTTTGCACTGTAAGGGCAGCATCAAAGTAATGGGTTCCTACTTGGGATCTTTCCTACCCCTGTAGCTGGAAGCAGATGTTGGATGAAATACTGGAGAAAAAGAGTGAATGATTGGGGAAAAAGGTGATGAAAAGATGGAAAACACACAGGGTGGAGAAACGAAAAGGTTTAACTATAAATTCCAATTTAACAATTAAAAATAGAAAGTCGTTTTAGGAGTAATGCTAATATTAAAGTGTTAGGGCTTGTAATGGCTTCAGTTGCCCTCAAAAGCTGTGTTTAAAAAAAAAAAAGTCTGTTATACCATTTCTGTTGAAGCGTTGCGCTAACCAAATTGGGGATTTCCCCAGTTTGCAGATCTCTCTGAAGCTGCTAATAGGAACAACGATGCCCTGCGCCAGGCCAAACAAGAGGCCAACGAATACCGCAGGCAGATCCAGTCCCTCACCTGCGAAGTGGATGCCCTCAAGGGAAGCGTAAGTAGAAGACAGCAGTTGGGACATTCTTCCCTTCCCAGCTTTAGGCATGGCACTGCAGGTTAACTGGTGACGTGGATGTGAATGCAGGTGATCTCCTGTGCCATAAAGTAGGACATTGGTACTTTTTAGAAAGGATGCTATGGGTTCACTTTGCCTGCACGAGCTCCAGGGAGCTGGGTAGATTGATGTACTTAAGGTATAAACAATGAGTTCATTCCCTTGCTCACTGTTCATGTCACACTTCCTGGAGGTTCATGTAACACTTCCATGGCTTGTCTGTCAGGTACAGCTGAAGCTGTACAAAAAGCTGGAGGAGCAGTGGAAAAGAGGTGCAAATCGTGCTGTTGCTAGAACCTGACTACATTAAAGTCTGGCTTGAAGTGGATTTAACATAGTAAAACACCTGCAAATCCCCTCAGTGAGGACTGCCTGCGTGCTTTGTGTTGCATGTGGTGGACTTACTGTAGGGGATTGCTTTGCCAACCTGGTAGAAGAAATATGTAGCACACCTCAGATAAAGTAGTGGAATAACCCACCTTGACTTTGCAAGGGGAAGATACGGAGATGACAAATTTGGGACATCATGTCCGGGGGGCTTTCAGAAAGGATGCTAAAGTAACTTAACTTCCCCTTTTTTAAAACTTCTGAATGTCTTGAGGATGGGAAAGAGTGGCTGAACTGCAGCAGTGCTTGATTTCATTGTCTTCTTCCAGAATGAATCCCTGGAGCGCCAAATGCATGAAATGGAGGAGAATTTTGCTGTTGAAGCTGCTAACTACCAAGACACTATTGGCCGCCTGCAGGATGAGATTCAGAACATGAAGGAAGAAATGGCTCGCCATCTCCGTGAGTACCAGGACCTGCTGAATGTAAAGATGGCTCTTGATATCGAGATTGCCACCTACAGAAAACTGCTGGAGGGTGAAGAGAGCAGGTAAAAAATCATATGCCGACACTTCTCTAAACACCAATTACTAGAAGACACTCTGTACCCATGTCTGACTATCCATTTCTTTTTTTTCCTTCAGGATTAACATGCCTATTCCAACCTTTGCCTCTTTGAACCTGAGAGGTAAGGCATTTCTGCTACTTGAGTCTGGCCAGCTGTTCTACCATTAGCGAAAGGGTCCTGGGTGGTTCCTTTTACTCTAGCATTTGAACTTGTATAAATGCAGTTGTGTGTGCCTGCTTTTCTAAGCTACGAGGACAGTATTTGCAATTCCTTAACCTTGGGTGGGAGGAGCTGCTTTGTTCCTAGGAACAGATATTTTGAAATATCAGTACCTAGTGAGCGGTTGGTTTAGATGCCAGCTGAAGGTGCTTTAAGGGCAATAGGGAGAAAATGGAGATGATTAGCTTGTTGTTCAGAGCAGGAGATATTTCTTCATGCACTAAATTGGGATTCTAAAAGTAGACACTAAAATCTGTTACACATTATTTCTTTGAGGAGGCACTTCATCTAGACAACTGGTAATAATACATTTTCTTCTGCAGAAACCAACATTGAGTCTCAGCCAATGGTTGACACTCACTCAAAGAGGACACTTCTAATTAAGACTGTCGAAACTAGAGATGGACAGGTTGGTGGTAATCTTGATTTTTATTTCTATCACAGCTGTTTACCTTAAAATGCTGGTAGGTTTGTCTGCCAGTCAGAGCACCCCATATATACTGCAGCAGGGATTGAGTAGAACACCATCTGGCAATTCACACTGCATGGTGGAACATTCAGATGTTCAGATGTTTCCACAGGCTTCTGTGGAAATGATCACAAAATTCACCTGCTAGCACAACCATAAATGGCTGAAAGTTACCTGTGTAGTGAGTATTTAAGTTCAGCTGAGTTAGGAAGGTCTCAAAAGATTTCTCATGTCAACCAAGACAAATAAATAGCAGTAAGCAGAGGTACTTGTTTGGGATGAGATACTGTTTTCAGACTAGGTCAGTAAAGCTTAAATGATTTCTCCATACCATTTATCAGCTAGAACTTCTCACTTAACATGTGAGAGTTGATACCCATTTGTTCACATCTCTGTGGTACTGGATGTTCCAGTTCTAATTCTAAAAAAAAAAAACCAGCCTTACTATAAAACTTGATGCAAGTATCTATTTTTTCAACAGGTTATTAATGAAACTTCCCAGCATCACGATGACTTGGAGTAAAGCTGAAGTGAAGATGCATACTTCTTAATGCAGGAGAAATTCTTACCAGCAAGATTTAAACAGTCCATGTCTTAAAGGAAGAAACAGCTTTCAAGTGCCTTTCTGCAGTTTTTCCATGAGCGCAAGATTATTATGCTAGGAAATAGGTCTTAGATCTTGCAAACTGACTCTCCCTGAAGGATTAGAGTTTACAATGGAGTCTAGTTTACAGATAGCAATATCTTGTGCTGCAATACTGTTTTTAAGTATCCGAATTCAATAAAACTGCTTTTTCCAGCACAGTATGAGCAACCTGTCGCTACTTCAATAAATCTTTGAAAAATGGCTCTTGATGTGTTCTAATTTGTTAACTTCATGACTTTTTGGAAAGCCATAACATAATGCTGGAATTACTATGCGGTTGACATCTCCAGTACTGGTTGTGTGAAATGCTGTTTTTTTCAGTTTAACTAGATAAACTGTTACTTATTTACTGCTTAGGTTTTGGAACCAACTAAAATGGACAATAACTGGCAGATGCATAATGTATTATATTTCTTATCACTTGAATAAAATATGATACTTCAAGCTAATAAAAATTAATCTTGCTTCCATGTACCATTTACCCAGCTACTAAGAGCTGAAAATGCCCCAAATGCCTTAAAACTTAGCTCTTTAAGACAGGAGAGTTAAGTAGCTGTGAAAAAGCCCTTATCTAAGACAGCACCTTTGCAAGGCTAACAGCTGACTTCATGCATTGACTTCATTTTCCAGGAAAGGCTAGTTCCCAAAGGCTTGTCTGTGCTACAGAAGCTCAATGAAGGCTTCAGATGGAGTGGAGGGGTGCATAGAAAAAATAACTTGTCTTACTGGTGACTTGGCTCCAGCATTTAAAAAAAAAAAAAAAGCAGAGGAAACTCCCCTCTGGCCTGCCATAGTCGCCTGGGGGGTGGATGTGAAAGGTTGAAGTCCTCCGTGAGTACTTAGAAGCTTTCTTTTCTCCTGCAGAGCAAGCTCCTTCTCCAGTTAAAGCCTAGTCAAACCCTCAGCACAGCTCTTGCCACACAGAAGTAGCTGCTGTGTCCTGTGTCGCTGCTCCTGTAAGTTTTCACTCAGGTGCAATTTTTGTGGCATGAGTAAATGCAAACTGGAGCTGTTGTGTGAGGATGAGTTGTGTTCAGGGTGATGCAGTAGCTTCATGTTGTACAGACGTTCTCACAAGTGCTTGGGAACTCTGTAAGAAAAAGCTTACTGGTTTCTATATAGGTAACTTGTTGTTATTCCCATCTGATAGGGATGAAAAAAAAGCCTGTCCTCACAGAAGTAGCTGCTGTGTCCTGTGTCGCTGCTCCTGTAAGTTTTCACTCAGGTGCAATTTTTGTGGCATGAGTAAATGCAAACTGGAGCTGTTGTGTGAGGATGAGTTGTGTTCAGGGTGATGCAGTAGCTTCATGTTGTACAGACGTTCTCACAAGTGCTTGGGAACTCTGGAAGAAAAAGCTTACTGGCTTCTATATAGGTCACTTGTTGTTATTCCCATCTGATAGGGATGAAAAAAAAGCCTGTCCTGCTTGGTGTTTTAGGTGCTCACCTGAGAGAAAAGTCTTGCAGCTGGTCCTGTGTTTGATCTGGCAACTTTTCCATGCAAAAGGGCCAGAAGTGGCCCTGAGGAGTGTGCCTGGACTCAAGCCTCAGCTGTCACTTGCTGCCGAGCAGATTCAACCTGATCTGCAACCCAGTGAGAGGGTAGCCTCGTCAGAAAGCCAAAGGGTGAACCCTGCCTCTTTTCGTGCTGTGGAGGTTATAGACACCAGGTTTTCTACTACCTGTCAACAGCCAGAATGATAAAAAAAGCACAAATCAGCTTGCACAGAAGATGCTTTCTGTGATTGTGACAACTCTGGGTGTGTGCAATAGCTAATTTTAAACACTTCACAGAATGACATGGGGTTGGAAGGGACCTCTGGAGATTATCCAGTCCAACCCCCTGCCAAAGCAGAGCAGGTCCCACAGTAACGTGTCCAGGTGGGTTTGAATGTCTCCAGAGAAGGAGACTCCACCACCTCCCTGGGCAGCCTCTTCCAGGGCTCTGCCACCCTCACAGCAAAGAAGTTCCTTCTCATGTTTAGGTGGGACTTCTTATATTCAGGTTTGTGCCCATTTCCTCTTGTCTTGTCCCTGGGCACCACTGAAAAAAGACCGGCCCCATCCTCTTGACACCCTCCCTTTCAGTATTTATAAGCATTGATCAGATCCCCCCTCAGCCTTCTCTTCTCCAGATTGAAAAGACCCAAGTCCCTCAGTCTCTCCTTGTAAGAAAGATGCTCCAGGCCCCTCATCATCTCTGTAGCCCTCTGCTGTACCCTCTCCAGCAGTTCCCTGTCCTTCTGGAACTGGGGAGCCCAGAACTGGACCCAGTGCTCCAGATGGGGCCTCCCCAGGGCAGAGCAGAGGGGCAGGATGACCTCCCTCCACTTGCTGCTCACACTCTTCCTGATGCCCCCCAAGATGCCATTGCCCTTCTTGGCCACAAGGGCCCATTGCTGGCTCATGGTCATCCTGTCCCCCAGGACTCCCAGGTCTTTCTCCTCAGAGCTGCTCACCAGCAGGTCACCCCCACCCTGTCCTGGTGCAGGGGGTTATTCCTCCCCAGGTGCAGCACCCGACACTAACTCTTGTTATATGCACAGGTGTCTATAACCTTTCAGGATAAGAGTGGGTTAAGGTCCTGATGTTCTGTCTACTGCAGCTACTGAAGTCTTTTTCTGGCTCTGGGCACTGAGAAGGTTGGGCCGGGGCTTAAGGTTGTTTCTTAAGCAGCGTGGAAGCCCTGGCTGGTGGCATCTGGCAGCGCGTGGGGCAGGGAGAGGCAGCTCTGCCGGGGAACGGTGGGGACTGTGGGTGGCAGAGACCCACGGCACAGCCTGCTCTCTGAAGTGCACGGTGGCTGCTAGAGGCTGCCTGAATTGTGGTAAGTCTTTCAGATGCCGCTTCTCCCCCCGCCAGCAGGTACCTGGCTTGCTGCTCTCCATCACCTTTGATTGCTTCACCCGGTAGATTGGAAAGCAGCCCTGAGGAAAGGGACTTGGGGGTGCTGGTGGACGAGAAGCTGGACATGAGCAGGCAGTGGGCAGCTGCAGCCCAGAAGGCCAATCGCATCCTGGGCTGCATCAAAAGAAACGTTGCCAGCAGGTCCAGAGAGGGGATTCTGCCACTTTACTCTGCTCTGGTGAGACCTCACCTGGAGTGCTGTGTGCAGGTCTGGAGCCCTCAATAGAAGAAGGACATGGACCTGATGGAGAGGGTCCAGAGGAGGGCCACAAGGATGATCAGGGGGATGGAGCACCTCTGCTACGAGGACAGGCTGAGGGAGCTGGGGTTGTTCAGCCTG
>NW_015090775.1:4588094-4635263 GCF_001431845.1 Calidris pugnax | reverse complement strand
CCAGCAGGTCACCCCCACCCTGTCCTGGTGCAGGGGGTTATTCCTCCCCAGGTGCAGCACCCGACACTAACTCTTGTTATATGCACAGGTGTCTATAACCTTTCAGGATAAGAGTGGGTTAAGGTCCTGATGTTCTGTCTACTGCAGCTACTGAAGTCTTTTTCTGGCTCTGGGCACTGAGAAGGTTGGGCCGGGGCTTAAGGTTGTTTCTTAAGCAGCGTGGAAGCCCTGGCTGGTGGCATCTGGCAGCGCGTGGGGCAGGGAGAGGCAGCTCTGCCGGGGAACGGTGGGGACTGTGGGTGGCAGAGCCCCACGGCACAGCCTGCTCTCTGAAGTGCACGGTGGCTGCTAGAGGCTGCCTGAATTGTGGTAAGTCTTTCAGATGCCGCTTCTCCCCCCGCCAGCAGGTACCTGGCTTGCTGCTCTCCATCACCTTTGATTGCTTCACCCGGTAGATTGGAAAGCAGCCCTGAGGAAAGGGACTTGGGGGTGCTGGTGGACGAGAAGCTGGACATGAGCAGGCAGTGGGCAGCTGCAGCCCAGAAGGCCAATCGCATCCTGGGCTGCATCAAAAGAAACGTTGCCAGCAGGTCCAGAGAGGGGATTCTGCCACTTTACTCTGCTCTGGTGAGACCTCACCTGGAGTATTGTGTGCAGGTCTGGAGCCCTCAATATAAGAAGGACATGGACCTGATGGAGAGGGTCCAGAGGAGGGCCACAAGGATGATCAGGGGGATGGAGCACCTCTGCTACGAGGACAGGCTGAGGGAGCTGGGGTTGTTCAGCCTGGAGAAGAGGAGGCTCCGGGGAGACCTAATAGCAGCCTTCCAGTACCTGAAGGGAGCCTACAGGAAGGCTGGGGAGAGCCTGTTTACAAAGGCCTGCAGTGACAGGACGAGGGGCAATGGCTTCAAGCTGGAGGGGAACAGATTTAGACTGGAGATGAGGAGAGGGTTCTTCACTGTGAGGGTGGTGGAGCACTGGAACAGGTTGCCCAGGGAGGTGGTTGAGGCCCCTTCCCTGGAGATATTCAAGGAGAGGCTCGACGAGGCCCTGGGCAACCTGGTCTAGTTGGGGGTGTCCCTGCTGACTGCGGGGAGGTCGGACTAGATGGCCTTTGGAGGTCCCTTCCGGCCTGGGCAATTCTATGACTCTATGATTCTATGATAGATGAAAGAAGTGACTGTACCCAGCACCGACAGCGCAGCAAAGGAGTTATTCCTGGCTCCTGTACGCTCAGGGTTACTCCGAGCTCAGAAGAGCATGTGGCAGAGCCTTCAATCCTGGGAATACATAAAGATAAATAAAAATAAAACCTCGTTGCCAAGGGGGTTAGGAAGACTGCGGGAAACCTCCGAAGTCTGCGCTGTGTCTGGGTGGGAGAACACCCTCCTGCTGGAAAGGAGAGTGGACGCTGACACTGTAAACTTCTCCAAGTTTGATCTGGGCGCTCCAGGCTTATGCTTGTGTATAATCGTGGAAAGCTGCTTCGTGCTGAGCCAGCAGCTGGCTTCCGAATGGGATTTCACATCCAGTAACTGCAGGCAGCGGCCAGAGGGAGCAGGGCAGCCCCCACCGGGCACTTCTCCCACCCTCCAGGGAGCACCATGAAGCTGTTCCCATGAGCGAAGAGCAGGGCCCAAAGACTTTCCTCACTGGCTGAGTGACCGGTCCCCGTGACAGTCACCAGCTCCCTGTACAGTGAGTAACAGAGGCTATTGCTACAGGCAACACTGTGTGTTTTTTGGTAAATATTGATTTCTAACAAACCCTCCTGCCACTAGATCTATTCCAGGTAACCCAAGCAGAACTCATTTTGCCCAAGTCACTTCAGGCACATTGTGAAATCTCTTACACAGTCACTCTCTCCAATGAGTGCGCTGTACTCACAGTAAATAATATTAATCCTCCAGATAATTAAGAGTCCTCATACTTAGGCTATTTTCCTTCATGTAGCCAGCTTGCTTTCCTTTCCTTTTCTTTTTTTTTTGTAAATAATCCTGCAAAATATGGGAACTGTTAGCAGATACTCCATACTCCAAGCCCCTGGGAACATGTAACTAACGCATTTCTTCTGCCATCCACTTTGTCTGCTTTAGTATACAGCAAATTTACCTTTCCCTCTCTCCACTATTCTTCCTTCCTTCCTTCCTTCCTTCCTTCCTTCCTTCCTTCCTTCCTTTCTTTCTCTCTTTCTCTCTTTCTCTCTTTCTCTCTCTCTCTCGTTCCTCTCTTTCTCTCTTTCTCTCTTTCTCTCTCTTTCTCTCTCTCTTTCTCTCTCTCTTTCTCTCTCTCTTTCTCTCTCTCTTTCTCTCTTCCTGCCTTCCTGCCTTCCTTCCAGCCTTCCTTCCTTCCTTTCTCTTTCTCTTTCTCTTTCTTTCTTCTTTTCTCTTTTCTTTTCCTTTCTTCCCCTTTCTTCTCTTTTCCTCTTTCCCTCCCCTTCCCAAAGAAGTCCCACTTTGGGACTAGTTTATTCTCCCATAAGTCAATTAAAACAAATCCCAGAGACTCCCAACCGCCTTAGGCACCCCCATAGCATGGAGAAACCCGTGGCTGATGTGCCTGTCATAGGGCTGTTGGTGGCAGTGACCAAGGACCCACACTGGGTGGAGATCGTGTCCTGCTGGGGTGCACCTGGGGCTGGGGGCTCCTGCCCCTGGCCAGGGCTTGCTTATGCCAACTGCTGGAAGGGGAGCTGCCCAGGGGATATAGATTGCTACATTTGGAGAGGATGAGCAGCTGAGCGGCTGGATAGAGAATCTCACTGGGAGTGAGGTAAGTATTGGAGATTTTAAATGCAAATCCTTCCACAGGGGAAGTGAAGCCTGGATATTACTGAAAATTCAAAAGTCATTTGCATACAATAAACTGCTCTAACAGACATTTGCTCGAGTGCAGTCATGCATGCAGAATTAGGAAGTGCCAAAAATAAAATCACATCTTCAATCTTCATTTGGTCCCTTTGTGCACTCGCATAACGCTACGGATTTCAGCCGCACGTCCTGGCCCTCATCTCATCCAGCACATACACCCCAGGGCAACCACCACCACTCACTGCTCCAGCATCTTCACGCCTCCTGCCTGTTGTTTCCCCACTTTATTTATCTCCTTTAAAGAAGCTGAATTTTTCATTTCCTCTTGGGTGGTCTCTGTTATTCTTCTGCAAGAGGTGGGGTATTATCTGCCTCCTTTCACATATGAGGCCATGGAGCGCAGGAGTCAGGCCCAGCAGCAGAAGCTAACCTCAGGGGACTGCCGTGGGGTGGGTTTGCACCACACACTTTTAAAGCACAGATTTCAGGTCCAAGTACTTTCCCAGGCTGGATCTTCTCAGCTCAAGTTCCTACAAAACGAAGCTCAGATATTCAGGGGTACCAATGCAAAGCATGGGTCAAGTGAAATTCCCAGCCTTGGCCCTGGAAGATATAGCACAAGGAGGAAAAAAAAATAAATCCAGTTCTCCAACAAGTTGTAGAGCTACCTGAACCATGGGGGCTTCTCTTCTACAGCATAGCACAGAACGATGGCATTGTCAGAGTGGGAAGGGACCTCTAGAGACCCTCCAGTCCAACTCCCCTGCCAAAGCAGGGCTGCCCAGAGCACATCACTCAGGAGCATCCAGGTGGGGCTTGAAGATCTCCAGAGAAGGGGACTCCACACCCTCCCTGGGCAGCCTGTCCCAGGGCTCTGTCGCATCCCTCCTTCCACAGCTCCCTTCTGCTGCAATAAGGGCAGTGATGCTCTTGCTAACAGGCCCCCTCACAACCCAGTCCAAGGTCATTCTCCAGGCCCAAAAGCAAAAGCAGCTTTGGTCTGCAGCAACCAAACCCATGGCTTCAGAAAAGGGCAAGTCCTCAGCAGCCAAATAAATGTCTGCACGGTGCCGTGTGACACAAACTCCTCAGCCTGACATTTTCAGCCCATTTCCTTTTCAGAGACGTATTGCAGCTGTCTCCCTGTGGTGGCTTACATGAACTGCACGGGGAAGGCACCATGGAGCATTTCTCCTCCCTGATGGACATGGCCACCAAGGGAAGAGATGCACCTTTCTCCAAGAATTGGTCTGCAGTTATTCACTGCTTCTGGCTGTGATTCTGAAGTCTGGAAAGATGCCTCAGGCTTGGTAGACAGCAAATAACACCTAAATACAATTAAATTAAATATCGTTTAAAATTATATCTGAATATTTAAATATCAAAAGGGCGGGTGTCAAGAGGATGGGGCCAGACTTTTCAGTGGTGCCCAGCAACAGGACAAGAGGCAACGGGCACGAACTGGGACACAGGAAATTCTGTCTGAACATGAGGAAAAACTTTACATTAAGGGTGGCAGAGACTGGACCAGGCTGCCCAGGGAGGTGGTGGAGTCTCCTTCTCTGGAGACATTCAAACCCCACCTGCACACGTTCCTGTGGGACCTGCTCTGGGTGGACCTGCTCTGGCAGGGGGTTGGACTGGATGATCTCCAGAGGTCCCTTCCAACCCAGTGTGATTCTGTGATATAAAAACAAAAACAGGGTCAGGATGGAGAATGGTGATGGTTTGAACCCAGGCAGCAGCCAAGCACCCACACAGCCCCTTGCTCACCTCTGCCACCCCCAGCAGGACAGGGGGAGAAAACAGGAAAAAAAAAAGTGAACAATTAAATTAAATATCGTTTAAAATTATATCTGAATATTTAAATATCAAAAGGGCGGGTGTCAAGAGGATGGGGCCAGACTTTTCAGTGGTGCCCAGCAACAGGACAAGAGGCAACGGGCACGAACTGGGACACAGGAAATTCTGTCTGAACATAAGGAAAAACTTTACATTAAGGGTGGCAGAGACTGGACCAGGCTGCCCAGGGAGGTGGTGGAGTCTCCTTCTCTGGAGACATTCAAACCCACCTGGACACGTTCCTGTGCAACCTGCTCTGGGTGGACCTGCTTTGGCAGGGGGTTGGACTGGATGATCTCCAGAGGTCCCTTCCAACCCAGTGTGATTCTGTGAAATAAAAACAAAAACTGGGTCAGGATGGAGAATGGTGATGGTTTGAACCCAGGCAGCAGCCAAGCACCCACACAGCCCCTTGCTCACCTCTGCCACCCCCAGCAGGACAGGGGGAGAAAACAGGAAAAAAAAAGTGAGAAACTTGTGGGTGGAGATAAAGGCAGTGAAATAGGTGAAGAAAAGACAGGGGGAAGCCCAAGAGAAAAAAATGGCAACCACACACCACCCCGGCAGGCAGAGAGATGCCCAGCTGGTCTGTGAATGATGGCCACCTTGGAAGCCAAAATCCTTCTTCTTCCTTTACCTTTGATTGAGCTAATTGAGCATGATGTTGTGTGGTATGGAATGTCCCTTTGGCCAGTTCAGGTCAGCTGTTCCAGCTGTGTCCCTCCCAATGTCTTTCCCACCCCCCCTGCTTGCTCACTGGAGGACAGAGTGGGGAACAAAGAGAAAGCTGAGGATCTGCAAGCACTGGCTAGCAGCAGCCAAACATCACTGTGTCACCAGTCCTGTTTGAGTCACAGATCCCAAACACAGCACCACAGGGGCTGCTATGAGGACAGTTAACTCCAACCCAGCCAGATCCACTACAAGAACTTAGCAGAGGTTCAGGTGGATGAAGGTGTCTCTGTGCCCAGCATGTGGCTGCGCACAAGGGCTGAGAAGGACCCAAATTCACACTCCATCCTCCAGCAAATTTGGAGCAGGGTTTTAAGCTCAGCATCTCCCAGCATTAGACACTCTGTAGACATTATGGGTGTCCAAGATATGGATGTGCTAGAAAAGCTCTGCCCTTTTGTATAATCAGCTTTGTTACACATGGCAAGGTGAAAAATATGGGGGGATTTTGCTGGCTGAAGCGGTGGCTCCATGTGCAGACCAAGTTTCCATCCCTGTCCCTAAATAACGTTTAAATGCTGTAGAAATGGCTCAGCTTCCCCCTACTCTAAACTAATACAATCATATTTTTAAAACTTATCTTGCAAATCGGGAATTTCAAACATGCTCATTGCTGTCCCCATCAGCCCCCAGTGCCCACCAGCCGGGCAGCTGGGGGAGTGTCTGCCTGTCCCGCTCCCCCCAAATAGCACAAAGTGCTTTCCCTGCTTAAACTAAAAATATTGCACAGCAATCTATGAGGGGTCCGAAGTGGTGGGATATGCTTCTACCCTGGACAAACCCTGTGCCACTGTTCAGTCACCCTCAAAGTGAAAAAGTCATTATATTTAATCCATTTCTTGAATTTCAGTTTGTGCCCATTGCCTCTAGCCCTGTTACTGGGTACCACCTGGCTCCATCTTCCTTATTCCTTCCACCAGGTGGTCATACATGGAATCATAGAATCATAGAATGGTCAGAGTTGGAAGGGATCTTAAAGATCATCCAGTTCCACCCCCCCTGCCCTGGGCAGGGACACCTCCCACCAGACCAGGTTGCTCCAAGCCCCATCCAGCCTGGCCTTGAACCCCTCCAGGGATGGGGCAGCCACAGCTTCTCTGGGCAACCTCTTCCAGTGTCTCACCACCTTCATAGTAAAAAATTTCTTCCTGATATCTCACCTAAATCTCTTCTCTTCCAATTTAAAACCGTTACCCCTTGTCCTGTCACTGCCATTTCCTGACAAAGAGTCCCTCCCCAGCTCTCCTGTAGCCCCTTCAGATATTGGAAGGCTGCTCTAAGGTCTCCCCAGAGTCTTCTCTTCTCCAGGCTGAACAATCCCAGATCTCTCAGCCTGTCACATGTTGATGAGAACCCACCTGAGCCTTCTCTTCTGCAGGCTGAACACTATCAGCTCTTTCAGCCTCTACGTGTACGCCAGATGCTCCAGGCTCTTTGTTGTCTTTGTCCCTGGCTGGACATGCTCCAGCGTGTCCGTCTCTCTCTTGTACTGAGGAGCCCAGAACTGGACACAGCATTGCAGAGGAGTCTCACCAGGGCCAAACAGAGGGGAAGGACCATCCCCCCCAAACGGCTTAGCTTCATTATGTTGAATTACACTGACTGGTCTTGAAAAGTGGTGGCCTGGACAATGAGAGACAAAGTAAAGGCCAGAGCTCTACAACAACATATGAACGATGATACTGGGTTGGACCAGCGATCCACTCAATCTCCTACAGTGCCTGCTGAGGAAAAGGGCATAAGAAACAGGACTCCAATCCCTGGAATGGCCTTCATTTTCCAGCAAATGGAAATTCAGGGACTTTTTGAGCCAGTGGCTTTAGCTAGATCATTGATGAAATTGTCCGATCTGACTCAAATCCTTTGATATTTCTGGCTTCCATCAGCCTGTATTTCATCATTTGACAGTGTGACAGGGAAAAAACATTTTCTTTTGGTTATTTTATTCTCACTTTCTGATCATTCTGTTGACTTGCCAGGGGTTTTTGTGTTATGAAACATAGTAAACAATCATTGCTTTTAACCCATCCATGCCACTCCTCATCTGACAGACTTCTCAGGTATCTCCCCTCCAGCACCTCTGCATGCTTCTAACATTTATAGTGTCTTCTCATCTAGAAGCCATCCTACAACCCTAATAATCCTCATCGCTCTTCTCCTCATTTTAGTTCTGCTATAATCTATATAAAGAAAGGCAAGTAAGACAACAAGCTCTCTTCAAGACATGTGCGTTGAAGCAACAGAGAGTGACACAATGGGAACTCCTGTTCTGTGCTCAGTTACCTTCAAAGGAAGTAAAAATATCCCATCTACTTTTTTGATCACTGCTCAGTCCTGGGCTGACGTTTTCAGAAAGTGATTCACAGTGACTCAAAGACCTATTTCCTAAGGACTAATAACTATGGGATAATTTTTCCCCCTACTTTGCTGTCACTTACATTAAATTTTCATCCACTGTTTGATTCCCCAGTCTGTGATACCCTTCTGCAAGTTTGAGCTTGGCGTTAATACTGACCGCCCTTAATAATTTTGTACCAACTGAAAACTTGTGTCAATCTGCTATTGACTCTTTGCTAGTTCACTGAGGAATATATTGAACGGTAAAGTCCAGTGTGCAAATACCCCTGGGAGCTCAGTGACAGCTTCCTTCCACAGTGAAAGCTCTCCATTATGTCTGCCATCTCCTATTTTCCAGCTTAAAAGAGGTAGAATCTTCCCTTTGTATTCCTTAGGAATCTGTAGTGAGCATTTTGCAAAAGCTTCTGACAAAACCTTCTGTCTGCACCACCTTACTCACAAAGCTTGTAAAATCCTGGAGACACTTCCACCAGATCCATGAGGCATGACTTCTTCAGGAAAAAATGCATGTGGAATCCTACCCAGCACTGCTGCTCGTACAGTTCCTTCTCATTTTGCCAGGTAAAAATGTTAGATTTACTGCTCTGTAGATTTCAGCATCACTCTGGAGCCTTTTTATAGCGTCTGAAGTTATACTGGCCATTGGCTATTCCTCTGACACCAGATGCATCGCAACTAGCAAATTAGCAATTTCATGGTAAGTTACCCCAGACCCATTTGATGCTCGCCATCCTGCTGCCTTCTTGCCTCTCCATGTATTGATTTGTTTCAAAACCTCTTCAGCTTGAGATGGTTCTTCAACTGTCAGAGGGGGCTCCTTGACCTTGTCCTTAATGAGCTGTAGTCATGCAAGTTTTTTTTTTTCCTAGGGCCTTATCTTTGCTGAGTAATTCCTTCTGCCTCTTGACTGTCTCACTTGAAGCTGTGCTGAATTTCTGGCAGACGTTATGGTTTGGATGTGTTTGAAAGTCTTTTTCATTAGCAACTTGAATCTTAAACTGGTATTTGATCCATCTCTCTGTCAATCTACTTTTCATTTGCCAGAATTTCCTGGTTTTTTCCGGACATAATTTCCGTCAAGTTCTGGCGGTTTCCTTCATTGTCTTTTTTAATTGGGCTAGGCCTTGTGTTTGGTTGTTTGTTTTTCTTCTTTTTTCCTTTTCTTTTTCTTTCTAAGAGGCTTTCCAGGAAGATAGCAGGCAGTTCTCAGTGCAATATGGCATCTCCAAAAGTCTCTTCACGGCTTATGAGCATTTTCAATCTTTTAGATTCTATCTTTTTTTTTTTTTTTTTTTTTTTTTTTTTAAATAGGTGCCCACATTTGACCAGAGCTTCCTTTTGAAGTTCAGCTTGTTTGAAAAGGACCTTCCAGGTTATTTTTCCTTCCTGGCTCAATTTTGAATTTCAGTCCATGTAACCACTTCACCGCTAAACTCTCCACGTTCCACACAGGCTATGAATTATGTGTCTCTCTCTGTCCTTCGCAAAATATGTTCTTAGCATTTCTCTCCTTTAACCCATAAGTATCTAGCCACCTTTTCCTCCAGGTAGTGCAGCTCCTATGTACCTGATTGAACTTGGAGAAATTGCTTTGAACTTCATGGCATCTATTTCAGACGTGGAAAAGAGCTTCCAGATGGAAGCCTGTCATTTTTTAATCCCAGCTTTATTAGATAGACCAATAAAACACAGGACCTCTATCCACAAACCTTGACTTAGACTGTCTCCAAACGAAGGGGCACTGGGGGCACTCCCCAGAGGGGTTGGCAGGGGCAGAGCCTCACCATCCAGGGCACATCCCACCTCTCCCAGCCAGGGGGATGGTGTGGGAGGATGGCTGGGACAGCCCCAGGCCAGGGCATCAGGCATTTCCATGGGGAAGGAGGTGCCTGATGTAGAGAGCATTGTCTCTAACTTGCCTGATCAAGGAGAACAAGTAGTTGAGGCCTCCTACAGAGAGCTAGAAGGAGCCTCGTGTTGCCTGGCCCCGGTCCTCACAGCAGATGTTTAACCACACCGATATCTACTAGAGGGAGGGAAAACACAGTGGGGCATAAGCAGCCTTGGAGGTTCCTGGAGAGTATTGATGACAACTTCCCAACCCAAAGGACAGAGGAGCCAGCAAGAAGAGGTGCTCTAATTGGACCTCACACTTAGAAATGAAGGAAGGCTCACTGGGGATGTGGAAATCAAAGGCTGCCTTGGCTGCAGTGACCAAGAGATGGTGGAATTCAGGCTCCTGAGAGGAGGGAGTGGGGCAAAAAGCAAGATCACAACCCCTGACTTCAGGACAGCAGACTTTGGCCTTTTCAGGGATCCACTTGAAATAGTCCCATGGAATAGGACCCTAAAGGGAAGAGGATTCTTTCTTTTTTTTTTTGTCCTGGCTTTTTCCTTTTTTCAAATGAACAAGTATACTTACATTGTTGAAGTTATGTTCTGTCACTTTTGCTTCTCACTCAATTTCTCAGGCTCTTGGCACTTCCTTCAGCCCCCAAATTCCCTTCTCTACACCCCAGCAGCCTCAAGTTCTGTGTAAAGGCAGGCACACCCTTTTCTTGCAGAAGGGCCCAATGCTAAAGTTTGTGGGGTCCTAAAAGAACACTAAAGAAGGTCCTGCCCTGTTCCCTGCTGCTGGGACAAGAGCTCTGGCAAGGCTTCAGATGGGTGGCTGTGGCAGAGGAGGGACAGAGTGCACTGAGCCCCCCTCTTCCCTTGCCAGCCTGGCACTCAGCTCACCAGGGGCACATGAGAGCTCTGGTGTCATGCAAGTGAAGACCAAAACCCTTGTTCATGCCTTCTCTGCTTGGTACTGCCTTATGATCCCCTATGCTGGATTTGAAGCTCCACCACAGCTTGGGCAGCCAGCTTCAGACTCGGTGAGCCTCCTGGAGCACTACGTCTCCCACTGTGGGACACTGTTTTAGAACTGGTGGTGGGATTTTTTTTGGCTGTCAGGGAATGAGAACAAGTAAGGATGGCTGGGGCATGTTTCTTTGGATCATCCCCAGACTCAGCTGCACTGCTATTGAATCAACTGTGTTGAATCTGATGCGTTGCCAGCAGGTCCAGAGAGCTGATCCTGCCACTCTGCTCTGGTGAGACCTCACCTGGAGTACTGTGTGCAGATCTGGAGCCCTCAATATAGGAAGGACATGGACCTGTTGGAGCAGGTCCAGAGGAGGGCCATGAGAATGATCAGGGGGATGGAGCACCTCTGCTACGAGGACAGGCTGAGGGAGCTGGGGTTGTTCAGCCTGGAGAAGAGGAAGCTCCAGGGAGACCTAATAGCAGCCTCCCAATATCTGAAGAGAGCTACAGGAGAGATGGGGAGAGCCTGTTTAGAAAGGCCTGCAGTGACAGGACGAGGGGCAATGGCTTTAAACTGGAGAAGAGCAGATTTAGATTGGAGATTTGGAATAAATTCTTTACTGTGAGGGTGGTGGAGCACTGGAACAGGTTGCCCAGGGAGGTGGTTGAGGCCCCTTCCCTGGAGATATTCAAGGAGAGGCTCGACGAGGCCCTGGGCAACCTGGTCTAGTTGGGGGTGTCCCTGCTGACTGCGGGGGGGTCAGACTAGATGGCCTTTGGAGGTCCCTTCCAGCCTGGACAACTCTATGACTCTATGACTCTGTGACAGCTGTATGCTCAGAGATGCCCAGCAGCAGGTACAGGACAGCTGGGTAAGCCACAGTCCCTTCTCAGCTGCAGGTTCTGCTTATGGCACCCTGCCGTCCCAGCCCAGGAGCCCCCCCAAAGATGAGTTTTTGCTCTGAGGATGAGGACTTGTGCCTCTGCTCACAAGCATGGCGTTCAAAGTATAATGTCAGTCTCCAAAGGGATGTGAGCGAGGCCAGAACGGACCTAAAAGCCAGCACAAAGCTGCATTCTGAAAGGAAGGCATGGGAGAGCCTCACTAATGACATCGTGGTAAGGAAAGTGGTCCAGGAAGTACATGATACTGGTAAATCTAAGAAGGTCCCCAAAAGCAGATCAAATAGCCCACCAGGTGCTGGGGGTTTGTCTTGCATAGCACCCTGGACTACAGACAACCAAAACCAACAGCGGGGTCTGAATGTGGAAAGTCCCTCAGCTTGAAAAAGCTTCCTGGTTTAAAACGTGCTAGAATTTTTGTGTCCTGCTCTTGCTTATTGTCGTGGTTTAGGCCGAATTGACCTATGGCAGCAACAGATGCTCTCCCCTCACCTCTCGCTCCCAGGAGAGGAGGAGAAGAGATAAAGAGATTTATGAGTTTAGAAGGAACTAAACTAGTTAATGAAATATTAATAATAAAATTAAAAGGAAATAATGAAATGTATAATATACACAAAACGGTATCAAGCTCCAAGGATGACACCACCAGCAGGCACTGGGGAAGTCCCAGACTGGACTCAGTGATGGATGGGAACTGGGTTCCAGCTCTGGAGTCAGGAACACACAGATCCGGATCAAAGGCAGATGAACAGAGTCCTCTTTGGACGTCGGCCATTGAAGGAAGAGAGTTGACCCTTGGATCCCCCAGCTTTTACACTGGCAGATGGGATGGAACGCCCTGTGGGTCAGGTTTGGGTCCCCTCTCCTGTCCCCTCCTCCCCACAGGTGGGACCCCTCTGTGTTTTTCAGTTCCTGATCCTCTAACAGGGCAAATAACAAAATTGCCTGCCCTTGGCTGTTACAGCAATAAGGATGAGCAGGAGCCTCTCTGCAGACCGTTCCTTGGCATGGAGCACAAACACTGCTCTGAGCACTCTGAGAACGAGCAGTTTTCTCCACAATATGCTGTTAATTTCAGGGAGTTAAAAGAGGCCAAGCTAAGAAGTAAAATTACTAAACAGAAAGTTGGTTCTGTTTTACCTAAAACCAGGACACTCATGACGGTTCTCACCATCGTAGAATCATAGAATTGTCTAGGTTGGAAGGGACCCTTATGATCATCTAGTCCAACCATCACCTAACTGAAAAAAACCACCACCAAAAAACCAACAAAAACCTCAAAACACCCCCACATCACTAAACCATGTCTCTAAGCACTATGTCAACCCGTCTTTTAAATCCCTCCAGGGATGGTGCCTCAACCACTTTCCTGGGCAGCCCATTCCAATCCTTAATAACCCTTTCAGGGTAAAGATTTTTCCTAATCTCCAATCTGAACCTCCCCTGGTGCAACTTGAGGCCATTTCCTCTTGTCCCATCGCCTGTTCCTTGGGAGAAGAGACTGACCCCCCCTGGCTACACCCTCCTTTCAGGGAGTTGGAGAGAGCCAGAAGGTCTCCCCTCAGCCTCCTTTTCTCCAGGCTGAACACCCCCAGCTCCCTCAGCCTCTCCTCAGGAGACTTGTTCTCCAGACCCCTCACCAGCTCCGTTGCCCTTCTCTGGACCCGCTCCAGCACCTCAATGTCTTTTTTGTGGTCAGGGGCCCAAAACTGGACACAGCCCTCAAGGTGGGGCCTCACCAGTGCCCAGTCCAGGGGGACCATCACCTCCCAGTCCTACTCCCCACGCTGTTCCTGATACAGGCCAGGATACCATTGGCCTTCTTGGCCACCTGGGCACACTGCTGGCTCCTGTTCAGCCCACAGTCCACCAACACCCCCAGGTCCTTTTCTGCCAGGCAGCTCCAGCCACTCTGCCCCCAGCCTGTAGCGCTGCAGGGGGTTGGTGTGACCCAAGTGCAGGACCCGGCACTTGGCCTTGTTGAACCTCATCCCGTTGGCCCTGGCCCATGGATCCAGAATGCCATCATACTTCAGCTTCCAGGCTGGCTGCTGTTTCCAAGCAAAACAACAGGCATCACAGGCTTCTCACAGCAGACCAGAGTTACTTATCTTCCATATCATCAGCCTCCAGCTGGAGAGTTGCACTTTACTCCGTTGCACTTTGAGATGCGTTGACATTAAGGCAAGGCATTCTGTGGGTAAAAGCCTGCACAAATTAATCCACCAGGGTTCGTTTGCCTGAGGTCTGAAGGAGCCTGCAGGAGCTGTTAAGGGGACGAGCAGGAAGCAGCAGCAATCTGAGCAGAGGTGGCAGAAGTGCTGCAGGACCCAGAAGAAACAGATTGGTATCAGGTGGGTTGTAAAAGGTTTGGAAAACCACTATTTTATGCATGAGACACAACAAAATACTGGGCTGGCCTTCTACATTTGTTCAGTCTCCTTTCCGTGTACACAAAGCAATTTCAAATAGAGGATTTGCTTTTCATCTCTCAAATATTATTTCCGTTCATCCAAGAAGCCCGACTCCGAATGCACTGTGGGTCACTGGGGACCCGCTCCACACTCCAAATGTTTTTTTCATGTAATAAATACTTGACATTTAGAAAAATCGCTTCTAAATTTACACAGTGCAGAGCTCACAGTTTGCGATTACCCTCCAAGCACCCTGAAGTGCCAGGCGCATAAATAACTATCTTTGCAAATAGATTCTCATTTATTAGTTTTGCAAGTGTATTTTCACT
This sequence comes from Calidris pugnax, assembly GCF_001431845.1. Taxonomy (NCBI): domain Eukaryota; kingdom Metazoa; phylum Chordata; class Aves; order Charadriiformes; family Scolopacidae; genus Calidris; species Calidris pugnax. The sequence continues at coordinate 4,621,061 of NW_015090775.1, read as the reverse complement.
TCTTGGAGGTGGGTGATTACTACAGAAGGAAGGAAACAGCTCTGGCTTAAATTAAGTAGTAAAAAAGTGCAGGAAGAAGGCTGATTAAAAATGTTAAATTTTCTTCTTGTTCTTTTGTTTTCTCTCTTTGTAATTTAAGTTTCCTAATTATGGTACCATACATCTGAACAACTATACATGACATTAGTTGTGCTTTATGTCATGGCCAATCAAGCACAGATCAAGCTGTGAAAGAGCAGCAAGAGTCAAACCGCAGTTCTTAGAGAGGGGAAAAGCTGTCTGTCTGCAGTTCCTGCATGGTCTCCATCCTACAGAACCTAAGTGGGTCTCAAGACTTGGTGGATTTACCCCCATGACGCTACTGGGAGAGGACCAAGCATTCCTGTCCCCATTTTGATGAGGGAGTAACACAGGACTAAGTGCTTGGCCACAGAGAAATCAAGGGACTGCTCAATACTCTTGCTACATGGAGGTTATAAAGAAAAGACCCCCACAAAGGCATCCTTCCCTCTGAACTGCAAAGTCTTGCCTCATTTGTGCCTGAGATTGTTGGGTGTGGTGATTCTTGTGGTGATGGGGTGTTGTTTTTCTGGTTTTTTTTTTTTTCATGTTCTGTGTTTTTTGGTTTTTTTTTCTTGGTTGGACTCAATGATCTCAAAGGTCCCTTCCAACCATGAAGATTATGTGATTTCCAGGTGTGTGGTAAGGAACGAGAGAGGATTCCTGACGGCCACAAGTCGGTTAGCATCCCTTCTCACTACCACAGAAGACCTGTGGATGGTGCCTGTGCTGTGGAGGCTGGAGCACTGGTGCAGCTAATGGTGCCATGCAAGGACACAACCTCAATCTGTGAGGCAAGGTGATCTTCTTGATCACTTTAGCTGCCAAAAACCTAAACCTCTTCTTCAAGTTGGCCCTTTGTTGCCAGCGGGGGCATAACAGCACCATGGTGGATGGGATACAGTTTAGGGGAGAATATGGAGTAGGGTTGATGGTTGGACTCATTGATCCCAAGGGTCTTTTCCAACCTGAATGATTCTATGATTCTATAAAGGGCGTGTTTCCAATAGTCCACAGAAGAAGGCTACATCAGCCCGGGCATAGGGCAGTCTCCTCTTCAGTACAGGCTGAGCCTTAGCAGCCCATAACACAAGGGAGCAGGGATTCCTGGAGAGGTGCTCAGAGCCCTTGAGCTGAGGGCCTTCAGCTTGAGGACTGCATGTGCCTCACCACGAAGTCTGTGAGTCAATAATGGCGATGACCATGATGATTACAGACCTTTTTTGGGGGTATGGATGTGCCAAAACATTGGTTCTTGGCCATGTCAACACTTTAGTGAAACTAAAGTAGTTTGCCACTTTCTGACACGACAGATGAAGCTGTGCAGAGACAGAGCGTGGAGGTCCCTGTTAGCACAGAATCATGTTTTCCTTACTGCTTACCTCTTTCTCTGAGCATGAATATCCAGACTGAAGGAATATGCTGCCCAGTCAAGCTTCATGGTATCCTCTTCGTTGACATTGTATTATGCTGAGAACTGGCTATTACTTACCTCCAGTTTCTGGTTCACTCAGGAAGATGGAGCCCATGGCTCCCAAAGACCCTCAGACTCACAGTTACTTTGTCTTGCTAATGAATTTAGCTGAGTGAAGCAGTGGCAATCCCTAAGTGAAAGCAGTTTTACTTGCACTGTTGGATTGCCCAACTAAGCTAAAGCCAAAGTACAATAGGATTAAACTACTTTTAATGTATCTATTCAGGGCTGCACAACAGCCGGAGGACACAAATCCAATACTGATTTCCACAGAAAGCATTGCATAGAGGAAAAGAACTTTTACACTCTTATTAACTTCTTTTGACTGTGAAAATTGTTTTAGTGATCAAGGAACTTAGGTTCACTATGTTTGTTATTCACAAAGGTACAGCTTCTTTCAGATATTCCTTATTAACCTAATCTCATTATGTGCTGTCTCTAAAGTGATGTTCTACAACCTAGTACTTAGCTACTATGGCCTGGTCAGGAACCCTCGTGCCCCAGGTGTGATGATCAGGCCACAGAGAAGCCATGACTTCATATGGAGAAGATAGGCAGTAGCTCAGTCTGGGCTTGTACCTGCGCTTCACCAAGACTTAGGGTGGAGCACTGGCATCGAACTAAAGACATTATGGCCCATCTAGTCACCCTAAATCCATCCTTACAAACCAGGGGATCCTAACGTAGACACCTAAAATAAGCCAGATGAATTATTCTGCATAGAGCATAAAGGGCACCTACACCTTTGGTGTCAAAATGCATCTACTTGAGTTCACTGCCTGACTACACAGCACCGAACTCCTGTGCAGGGCCACATCTCCCCCTCCTCTTCTTCTTTTCCCCTGCTCTGAGGTCAATTTGCAGTGATCTTCCATCTCAGCTGATCTCTTGCTGTCTGACTTTTTGAAATTATTCTCCTCAGCAAATCATTCAGCTCCTGTGGAGCGCATACAACACAATCAGGATAATTACTCCACGTCACACCTCAGTTGTCACTTCACTTTAATGGACTGCAAGTAAGATGAACTTGAAAAGTGCTCCAAGTTAATGTTCTTAGAGTTTCTATTTTAGACTCTTCTGAAAGATGTTAAATATATTCAGAAAAAGAGATTTCATCCTAGAAATCATTACCTATATTACAGCAGAGTGAATAGGGCCAACAGGGTTCAGAGCTCTATGATTAAGGCACTGTTAAAGATCATTCAACATAGACAGGGAAAGGCTGGGACAGGAATGATGGGACTGGTCTAATAAATGTGTTTATGATGTAGAAATTTATATATGAAGTAGTCACCCTGACTATGAAGTAGCATCTTGTGCTTATGGACCATAGAGGTTAGCATACCAGTCACCCTTCCTTGAATTAGAGACTTTGGTTGGTGAGATGAATTGACTGAAAATGAACGAATGAATGAAAATGAAAGAAAAATAAAAAATGAAGAAGGCTATTTCCTTCTGTCACCTTACAGGAAGGTGAGATGCACAAGGATAAGATAAGTGGGGAGATGCCCCGCTGATAAGCCTGTGTCACAGCTACTAGCTCTGCCTCCCATGCCGGTCCGTCCAGTACTTCAGCATGTCTGACTTCTTTTAAAAGGAAGTTATTTTACATCAGCATTTGATGAATAACAGTGAATTCAACCTCAGAGCAGTGCAATCTCCCATTTTAGGTCACTGCCTCTGCTCACATCCCTCAGCCTTCCTTCGTACCTTTCTCCACGCTGTACCATGTACACGCACATCCTGAGTATCTCAAATCTTGTCTCTTATTTTTCCATTCCAATGCCTCAGAGAACACCACTGCCTCTCTTTTGGATCCATCTTTGAAACCCTTCCTGAGAGTGTAACAACTCTGCATTTTGGAAAAGTTAAACCAATTCATTTAAAATCCATCTGGACTCAGGAGGCCCTTTTGGTCCCCAGCCTTAGGACAGTCCCCGCTGCAGCAGGCCACCCAGCTCCGCTCCTTCCTCTTCTGCAGGTGCATGTTGTCCAAGGTGAAGCATCAGTTTTAGAGAGGCAGTTCAAGCTGAGGGACAGGTACTGAACGGTTTTACTTTGTTAAAGCTCCACGCATAATACGAGAGTGATTTTCTTCCTCACAAAGGAGATCAAAGCTAAACAAAATGAACTAATGCTCCTGCGGGTTTGGGAGTCACACAAGCAGCACTGTGCTTAGAACTCAGTCGGATTATTTTTGCTCTAAAAGTCTCTCAAAACATCTAATAAAGTAATTTAGAAGATGAAAGTCGTTCTGTTTCTAACACATATATCTTTTCCCCAGCACACCCAGCATTTCTTCCTCCAAGGGCAGTGGTGGGATGTGAGCCTCTGGGCTAATTCAGCTTTGCTTCCCTGTGCTGCAGAAAACAGACAGCGGCTCACATTCAGTCCTTGATGGGCCCTCTCTTTTTTTCACAGACACCATAAAAGACTTTCATCTGCATTTCTACACTTAAGAGCTAATGCTTTCATTATGGTATCTCCATTAACCAGATGGCTCCATCTATCAGTCTGCACAGGCCGTGAGACCCTAACACTCCTCGTCACTGTTAATTGGCTCTGGCTGCAGAGTGAGGGTGACACAGACACTTGATACAGGGTGGAAGAGGCAAACTAAAACTTACACGTGTGTCTCAAAACCCAGGCACATTCAGATCCTCGAGGAGAAGCTGATCCTCTCTCTCTTTTTAAAACGCTGATTGTCTTCTCCAGCCCGTATGTGCATTTTTCCAGCTTCTGGCTGTGAGGTGGCCATGACCCCAGCTCCCCTAGCCCACTGCCACGGCTTTCAGCCTGTGGACTAGACTTTGGCCATTCTCTTCTTCTGGACTAATCCAATCTCCTTATGTTGCAACATCTTCACGTGATGCTTTTGCCTAACTGTATTTTGAGGCAGGAGGAAAACTTAAGCTGGTCTTGGACGATCTTGTTGCTCCTGAGAAAACTTCTAGGCAGGAGGAAAACTTAAGCTGGTCTTGGATGATCTTGTTGCTCCTGAGAAAACTTCTGGGCCTCAAGTTGCACCAGGGGAGGTTTAGATTGGATATTAGGAAAAATTTCTTCACGGAAACAGTGAAAGGGTTATCCAGCATTGGAATGGGCTGCCCAGGGAAGTGGTTGAGGCACCATCCCTGGAGGTGTTCAAAAGATGCGTTGACATGGTCCTCAAGAAAATGATTTAGTGGTGGGTTTTTTTTATTGCTTATTTCTTATTTTTCTTTTGTCAGAGTTAGGTTGACGGTTGGACTAGATGATCTTTAAGGTTCCTTCCAACCTAGAGGATTCTATGATTCTTAAGGCCTTCTAGCACCAGGGACCATGTGTTTCCCATAGCAGAAGTGCCATCTTCAGGGAAGACACTCTGCTCCGGGAGGATGGTTTGTGGGTGGTGTGATCCAGAGGCACTACAACTGCCTGACAGGCATCACCTCAGTGCATCACCTCTTCCCTCCTGCTCTCCTCTTGCCCAGACAGCTTTTTCCAGACTGCTCCCCTCCGCAGCAGGGGACAAGGAAGAGGCAATGCTTTGTCTGGGGCAGCACTCACTTGTTCTGTGCCTGGACCAAGCAGCCCTCGTCACCAGGCAGTGTTGCTCTTCCGATGTCTAGCTGTTAAGTTAAATATTTGAGTTGGTTAAGCTCATTCTAAGATGCTTTCTTTCCACAGTAGGAATCTCACTTCTGCTTTAGAAATCGCTCAGATCATAAGGATACAGTTGCATCCACATCACTCATATAGACAATTCCAGCTGTTAGCACAGCAAACAAAAGGAACCCTTTGGTTTTGATCCTATAGGAAAGGCTAACGTGCTATGGGAAGGAGAGAGGCCACAAAGACCCAGATCATCTTTGGGCAGAAGCCACTTGGTGAGGCCATGTAAAACCTTTCAGTTCTAATCCTCTGTTCCCGCTGCTATAAAATTTGGCATCTGCAGTTCAGCCCCTAGAGGGCCCTGAAGGATAATAGTCCCCATCACAAAACAGCTGCACCTACATATTTGCCCTGATTTTGATGAGACAGTCAGCTTCTATTTGGAGAAGTCACAGCAAGCAGCACAGAAGCTATACGGCCTTCTTCTGGCCAGAAACAAAAAGCAAATGCTTTGAGGGAAAATGCTTCCTCTGAAATTCATCTGTTTGAAATTCGTTCAGTACAAGTATCCGTGTATGTGACCAAAACCTATATTAAGAAAAAAAACCCACACAAGCCACTAAAACATGTCCAGAGGGCTACTAGATACACATCTACTAGACGTACTCACGGTCAGTATTTTGTATGGAAAACTTTTGCATCAGTGGTTTTAACATCTTCAGTTAATCATTGCTTTCAAAGTGTTCAGTTATTTTTAGAGATAGGTTTCAAATTTAATAGCTATTTTTAGAGGGCAACAGTAACAATTTTTGGTTATTGTTTGCTTCCTCTCCCCGTTTGCTTCTTCTTCAATAAATAATTTAAAAAATTATGTCAAGTCATTAAGAAATAACAAAAGAAGAGGGTTAACTGTGTTGCCATACAGGAACAGAAAAGACTGAAATTACCTGAAGGTATTACTTAAGCAAGATATATTTATTCATGCACCGATGCCCCAGCCCCCTATACCCGTTTTTAAGCACAGCTTGCTCTTCTCCTTGTACAATTTTAAGGAACTGTCTGTATTTCTACTGACAGTGCTAACACGGCTGTAGAGGAATCAGACTAATGCGTTTTCTGTGCTGCTGTGCCTCCGAAGGTTTATTTTTGATTGTTAAGTCCCAGGAATTCAAAAAAGAAAAAAATAAATCACAATTATGCCTAATAGGTCTTTATTTCCAAACAGAAACTGCAAAAATATTCTAGTACAGAACAGGTAACAAGTGCAGAACTCTAAGTACGCGTTGTAACACTGAAATCATTGCCTCCTCGACAAAAAATCATTAGGCACTTAAAACATGAAAACAAAGTACAAATTAAATCAGCCGTAACAGATGACTCAACTATACAAATTCATCTTGGTTTTCTGTAATAAAAGCACACACACGGTTGAGGGGCTTTCCGTGCCTCCTCCTACATCCTGCGCAGAGACACTTCTATGTTACGCTGCACACATTCTACTCAGACAATATCAAGCTCACATCTGAAAACATAAACAAGTTCAGCGTTGGGAGAGTTTGAGAGACCCTTTTTGGAAACAGCAGGAGCAGAGCCTCCACTAGCAGCTTCACACAGAGCTTGGCGCGTGTGGAGGAGCACAATTATACCAGCTCCAAGGGTGGGCAAGCTCTGCTGGGACAATCGCATTGAAAAGAACGGGACCGAAATGAACGCAAACGAGTCACTTTTTAAGAGACAACGAAACCTCTGGGCAAGAGCTATCGTGGAAACTTGATGAAATTACATTTTGACACGTGGAACAGTCTCTGCAAAGAAAAACCATGGATTTGTCATCCCTTAGGAGCAGCCCCACGAAGAGCCTCTCCATTCCCCCGTCTTCTCACTTGCAGCTCTTGAACTAAATCAGAAGCAAAGGTGGCCTCTTAGACCCACCTGAGAAAGGTAAATCTAAGAAGCAAGCGTCCAAATGACTAACGAAAATACCCTTCTAGAAATCAAACAGACATACCCTTCAAAATTATTTTGGGTTGTATCCCTGTTTTTTTAGGTGACATTATGTAACTTTCCCCACAATTTACTCTGGTAGCATGAAATATAATTAATATTTTAAATAATTGTAACTAGGTACTCAAAGAAAAGAATATTAAGAATATTAACAGAAAGAACACACATGAAGCTAGTACATAAAATGTGCACATAAAGCCTGCAGAAATTTCAGCTCCTATACTTCAGTTTCACAGGAATTTAAGAATGGTTTTGTACCGCAGCACCAGGTACACTAGGGATAGAAAGAGGTGTCTTTAGGGAATCACCTCCCTGAGCCAGGGGAGGCTCAGCTGAGCCAAGAGCTGCCAAGCCCCGCGGGCTGCTGAGTTACAGACTTGCTGAGAACCATCTCCTCTTGCCAGGGACTGAAGTGAACGGCGAGGAATTCAAAATCTTATCTTGGGCTAGCCTATCCTGTCACAGCCATCAGCGTGCTTCGTTCTGATGGCCTCTTGCCACGACACCATGAATTAATTAGTGGTGGGATCATTAAATACTTCCATCACACAATTATCTGAGTTTTCTCCCACATGGGAGAAAAGCGGGATGAAAAAAAAAAGGACAAGACATGGCAGTACTTGGTGCAGCAACCAGCACCGATGGGGTATTGCCACAACAGGACTCAGTAGAAGACAGATTTAACTGTTTATGTGATGGCAATGCAAGGATGACACTCCTCACTTGTAACCCCAAGGGCTAAAAGAATATCCCAGTAGCTTCAGTACTTGCAATAAGGCAGCACAGCCGGACTGTGTTCACCCTTAAACCAGTATTGGCCAACACTTGCCACCGATGGGCAGTTTTCACCCCCACACAGAGGGGTGTGAGCTCAGTAAATTACCACACATCACAGTGATAAATTCAGTCACTGTGCAGAACTCATAGAATCACAGAATCTTCATGGTTGGAAGGGTCCTTTGAGATCATCGAGTCCAACCACAAAAAAAACCAAAAAACAACAACAACAACAAAAAAACAACCAAAAAAACCCCAAAAAACAACACACACCCCACATCCACCCACAAACAGACACAACCCAACAATCTCGGGCACTAGAGCATGCCCTGAAGTGCCACGTCTACACCTTTCTGATATCCCTCCAGGGATGGTGACTCCACCACCTCCCTGGGCAGGCCCTTCCAGGGCCTGACCACCCTCTCAGCAAAGTCATTCTTCCTCAGATCTCATCTAAACCTCCCCTGCCCCAACTTCAGACCATTTCCTCTGCTCCTGTCATGATTCCCTTGGGAGAAGAGGCCAATCCCCACCTCTCTACACCCTCCTTTCAGGGAGTTGGAGAGGGCAAGGAGGTCTCCCCTCAGCCTCCTCTTCTCCAAACTCAACATGCCCAGTTCCCTCAGCCTCTCCTTGTGTGACTTGTTCTCCAGACCCCTCCCCAGCTTGGTGGCTCTCCTCTGGACACGCTCCAGCCCCTCAATGTCCTTCCTGTAGTGAGGGGCCCAGAACTGAACCCAGCCCTGGAGGTGAGGCCTCACCAGTGCCCAGTCCAGAGGCACCATCCCTGCCCTGCTCCTGCTGGCCATGCTGTTCCTGACACAGGCCAGGACGCTGGTGGCCTTCTTGGCCACCTGGGCACACTGCTGGCTCATGTTCAGGCCAGCTGTCCACCCCTTTTTTGCTGGGCAGCTTTCCAGCCACTCTTCCCCCAGCCTGTAGCGTTGCCTGGGGTTGGTGTGACTGAAATGCAGGACCCAGCACTTGGCCATATTAAACCTCATCCCATTGGCCTTGGCCCATTGATCCAACCTGTTCAGGTCCCTCTGCAGAGCCTTCCGACCCTCAGGCAGATCAACACTCCCATCTAGTTTGGTGTCATCTGCAAACTTACTCAATCCTCTTATCTGGATCATCAATAAAGATATTAAACAAGAGTGGCCTTAGAACTGAGCCCTGAGGGACCCCACTGGTGACCACTGCCAATAAGATTTCACCCCATTAATCACAACTTCCTTGGCATGACCATCCAGCCAGTTTTTACCCAGTGAAGAGTACACTTGTCTACGCCATGATTCACCAGCTTCTCCAGGAGTACGCCGTGGGGGACCGTGTCAAAGGCCTTACCAAAGTCCGGGTAGACAAACTCCACAGCCTTCCCCACATAGAGAAGGTGGGTCACATGGTCATAGAAAGAGATCAAGTTGGTCAAGCAGGACCTCCCTTCCATAAACCCATGCTGGGTGGCCCTGATCCCTTGGCTGCCCTGCACTTGCCGTGAGAACTCCCTCAAGAGGATCCTCTCCATGCTCTTTCCTGGTACTGAGGTGAGGCTGACAGGCCTGTAGTTTCCCAGATCCTCCTCGGTCTATGGCAAACCCGAGCTAACACACTCCCGTTGGGTTAAGCTCTTGTCATAATGCTGGAATTGACTTGGTTCTGAGAGGCTGCCAGACTGGTGCCCCAGCTGGACCAGTGCATGGCATCCCAGTAACCCGGGGTCATTCCCCTGGTGGTTCCCAGAATAGGAAGGTATTCTCAAATGCGACTTTATGAAAGGAGACTGCTAAATAACAGAAATAGTTCCTTTGTTTAGCGGCATGCCGCAGATCATTTCATGCTCTACTTGACCGTTATGATAATTTAGAGCCAATTAAGAAATACTTAATATGAACATCATGAAAATTTGCAGCAAAGCTTAATAAATATAAATCTGCCCACTCGTCGTGCTCGGTAGCTGAAAGCCCCAAATGATCTCTCCAGAGTACATTGGCAGCTCAGCAGCCTTTGAAATTGGCTGTCCAGAAATTCAGAGAAGGATGATGTTTCTGCCTAAAATGACAGAATTCAAAATCAAGAGAGCCAGGCCCTTTGTGGCCGTTCTGGGCGAGCAGACACAGACGTGAAAGAGATCAGCTGCTGAAGTACCCCAAGATGAAGGATTACCTGGCTGTGAATATTTCAAGCTAAGACATATTTAACTAAAAAGGCCACATCTAAGAAGTCTACTGTTTGGGACCCTGCAACAAGTGGCTACCAGCTGTTGAAATAAAGCTGTTTCAGAATAAAGTACCCCACACAGTATTCCTTGGGCTTGATCTCACAGAGACGCCCATGCGTAAGTGGTTGTGCACTTTGTGGACCTGAAAGTCCCTAGAGGAGCTACTGCATGGATGTCCAGGATTTCACTCCACAGACTGGTCACAGAAGAGCAAGTGACAGGACAGAGGAAGATCTCCAGGTCATATGTTTTTTTAAACCTAGATTGCCAGGTCAGGCTGTAGCTCTACCACAGTGTCTGTCCAGGGTCAAGGTCTAAGTGATCACTTCACTCGGAACAAATAACTGATCCAGATACCTGCACTGGATAAAATCAAACAATATATAACAACAGAATATTTCCTTTCAATTTCTGAAGGGAATTTCCTTCCAGTATCTGAAGGGAGCTACAGGAGAGCTGGGGAGGGACTCCTTGTCAGGAAATGCAGTGACAGGACATGGGGTAACGGTTTTAAATTGGAAGAGGGAAGATTTAGATTAGATACCAGGAAGAAATTCTTTGCTGTGAGGGCGGTGAGACACTGGAACAGGTTGCCCAGAGAAGCTGTGGCTGCCCCATCCCTGGAGGGGTTCAAGGCCAGGCTGGATGGGGCTTGGAGCAACCTGGTCTGGTGGGAGGTGTCCCTGCCCAGGGCAGGGGGTTGGAACTCAATGATCTTTAAGGTCCCTTCCAACTCTAACCATTCTGTGATTCTACGATTCTATGAATATTTTGCTACTAATCTGGGGAGCCCAAAAAAGGCGCTAGGTCACCTAGATAATTTATTTTCTTTCCTGAATCGCACAGGACATAGAATTTCATCTCGACTCAGGCATGGCAGTATGTCAAACATCTCCCTACTGTGCAAAGGGAAGAGAACCAAAGTGAGATTAAAAGGGTGTCAAAGCCACCAGACCGCACGCAGCTCTGCTCTCTGTGGATGCTGTTTGAGAGGCTGGGACTAGCAGGGACCGAAAGCACAGGAGTGCTCAGCAGTGAGCAGGTTTATGCAAGTTTACTGCCAGTGACCTGAGAAACGGTATTTACCGTCAAAGGCTTTTTTTATAGTTATCATTTCTGAACCTGCTGGTGGAGAACAGCTTGTTAAAGTGACTGTAATGGGAAAGAGACACGGGGGAGCTATAATCACCCAGTGCAGGTACCGAGAGTCCTTAAGCGCATTCTGTCACCGCAGGGAGAGACAGGCTGCCACCCACCCGAGCAGCCACCATGCTGCCATTCCCCCTTGCAGGAACCCATCTCTCCCCTCTGACCAGGGAGACCCCCAGAGATGCTACCTTCCAGCCTTGACCAAGCTTTCAGGGCACCGCTGGGCCTGCCCAACAGCCACCAGATAACAACATGTCCCTACGGTCCCCCCTACATAGTCTCACCCCCTCCTTTTCTTTGATTCGGAAATTCTGTTGGCATCAACCAATTTTCTCTTTTTGTTGCCATGTTAGGTTTTTGCCAGTTCCGTGTGCCAAAACAGAACCACAGGATCTCAGAATCTTCATGGTCGGAAGGGACCTTTGAGATCATCAAGTCCAACCACAAAAAAAACGAAAAGAAAACAAAACAAACAAACAAACAAACAAACAAACCCCACAAACAGACACAACCCAACAATCTCGGGCACTAGAGCATGCCCTCAAGTGCCACGTCTACACGTTTCTGAAATCCCTCCAGGGATGGTGACTCCACCACCTCCCTGGGTTCCAAGGCCTGACCACCCTCTCAGCTGAGTGCAGGATCAGGCAGGAGCCGGAGATGGCGGGAGGGATGGAGGGGGAGCACAAGAACGAGGCCTGGACTGCAGAGCCAGCCATCACGGTGTTACTCCCTGCCCAGCGACAGCCCAAACACAGCACTTGCAGTTAGGCCATGTGAATACCCCACCATGCTGCCCACCATCCCAGGCCGTTTAAAGCATGCCTTGCTCTGCTGCAAGCACAGCGGCATTTGATTCATGGCCCTACAAAGTTCCCAGCAGACACTAAACAGGGCTATGTAATGCCCCACGGCATGGGGGAAGAAATAACCAACTCAAGGCAGGACCGGATCCTAAAGGCAACATTAAAGAACCAGAGGAGAAAAAGGAATCAAAGCAGCCAAGCAGGGCTTAGTCTAACGATGTCGTGAAGCAGTCATGTGCAAGGACACTGTCTGCAGAGGTACAGTGGAACTATTAGCACGACGACTTGTGTTTCTATCTTTAGAAAAATATTTAATCTCAATACTCTGTTGGAACGGGTCCAGTGAAGGGCCACGAAGATGATCAGAGGCTGGAGCACCTCTGCTGTGAGGACAGGCTGAGAGAGCTGGGGCTGTTCAGCCTGGAGAAGAGAAGGCTCTGGGGAGACCTTATAGCGGCCTTCCAGTATCTGAAGGGAGGTACAGGAGAGATGGGGAGGGACTCTTTGACAGGGAGGGGAGCAACAGAATGAGGGGTAACGGTTTTAAACTTAAAGAGGGGAGATTTAGATTAGATACCAGAAAGAAATTCTTTGCTGTGAGGGTGGTGAGGCACTGGAAGAGGTTGCCCAGAGAAGCTGTGGCTGCCCCATCCCTGGAGAGGTTCAAGGCCAGGCTGGATGGGGCTTGGAGCAACCTGGTCTGGTGGGAGGGGTCCCTGCCCAGGGCAGGGGGGGGGGGACTCCATGATCTTTAAGGTCCTTTCCAACTCTAAGCATTCTGTGATTCTATGATATGATTCTATAATATTCACTCCACAGCACGTGACAGCACTGGAGACCCACCCACCCTAAAAATGATTATTCTCATGTGAAGCAGAGGGAACTGAAAGGCCCTTCCTAACCTTTGGTCATGAATCCTTAATCAAAAGTGCACTTGGCTCAGTCTTGCAAAATCGTCACAAACGTTCCCAGCCAGGCTAAAAAAATCCATTTATCCATGGTAAAATCAATGGAAAATCACAGGGACGGAATCAATGAGAAATCACAGATGTAAAATAAATGAGAAATAATTTGTTCGGCTACTGGAGAAAGCATCCTTCCCCCCGGCGAGTGTACTTCAGCAAGTCTTGATCAATCTAACTCTACCCTGTCACACAGAAACGCTGCTATTAACTGGCCCAGCCTGTGCACAAATTAACACCACCCAGCCAGCAAGCACACAGCAGCAGCAGCTGTAATAAAGCCGAGGACAAGGTCTGCACTCCTGTGGAGTGAAGTGGATGCAACTAACATCTCGTAATAACTTCACGTCTGGAGCAAGGCCTGAGAAAGCTATATTAAAAATAGGTTCTTAATCTAAAGCCTAATAGAGCGTATTTTTATTCTATGAGGAGTTAAAGTGTATTTGCAGGAAAGGGTAGGAAAGGTTAAGAGTTCCTCCACGCACTTCTTGTCGGTCCTGTGCTCCACACAAATCACTGTGAGCTGTGAGGGCACAGAGGACCAGGTCTTCAGGTCAATGGCAAGTTTAAACCCTGCTGAAACAACGCTATAAAGTCAAAGTGTCTGTCCGTGTCACACAGCCTTCCTTTCGCTCTCATTTGCAAGGGTTGCATCACACTCCATCAGTTAAGACCTCTTTTCATCAAGGAACCAGGATAGGTTTCTTCTTTTCAGCTAAACCTTTCTAAATGTATTTCAATAATGTTTCCAGTTACTAATACATGTGTGTTACAAATACCATAGCTGCACAGAAACAGTCCAGACACACAGTAATTTCAGTTCTTTATGGTGTGTCATGGCACACTGTACACATTTATTAAAGCAATACGGTGCTAACTAATAGATGTTTTTGAAAAAAGTTGCTCCTCCACTGCAAAGAAATTTCATTTTCTCCTCTCCATGCCTTCTTCTTACACACAACCAGATTTTGCCACCTCACTCATACCGAGTATCACAGAATCATGGAATTGTTGGAGTTGGAAGGGACCTCTAGAGCCCATCCAGCCCAACTCCCCTGCCAAAGCAGGGCTGCCCAGAGCACATCACTCAGGAGCATCCAGGAGGGGCTTGAAGATCTCCAGAGAAGGGGACTCCACACCCTCCCTGGGCAGCCTGTCCCAGGGCTCTGCCACCCTCACCCCAAACAAGTTCTTCCTCAGATTGGAGTGGAACTTCCCATGGTCCAGCTTGTGCCCGTTGCCCCTCGTCCTGTCACTGGGAACCACTGAGAAGAGTCTGGCTCCATCCTCCTTCAACCCAACCTTAAGATACTTTTAAGCATTAATAAGGTCTCCCCTCAGCCTTCTCTTCTCCAGGCTCAAGAGCCCCAGCTCTCTCAGCCTTTCCTCATCAGGGAGATGCTCCAATCCCTCCATCATCTTTGTTGCCCCACGCTGGACTCTCTCCAGCAGTTCCCTGTCTCTCTTGAACTGGGGAGCCCAGAACTGGACGCAGGATTCCAGTTGTGGCCTCCCCAGTGCAGAGCAGAGGGGGAGAATGACCTCCCTCCACCCACTGGCCACACTCTTCCCTACGCAGCCCAGGATCCCACTGGCCCTCTTGGCCACAAGGGCACATTGCTGGCTCCTGGAGAGTTTACCATCCACCAGGACCCCCAGTTCATTGCATTTAATCTAAGCAATGAATGAGACCCTTTGCACCACCTCAACCTACACACAAAGCACTTGCAATTGTTCTGCATATAACACAAGAGCCTCTCAATCTCTAACATATATATGTATGAATTTTTCTGAGTCAAACCACATAGCTGCTACCCAGCCAAGACTGTCTCATTGCACTGCACTGGACTGGAATAAGTTACAGTCCTTGCCTGAACACAGGTGTGTCTTTGTCTCTCTGGATGACATATAACGTGGTTCTCCTCAAGCTAGGCTGTTTGCATCACCCAAAGGGCAACCACATCACTTTGCACAGCTTCCAGCAACAAACACTCAGGGGCAGTCTACGTGAGTGGTTTATGGTGTAGCACGAGCTCTTTGGGGAGCCGGTTTGTCTTCAATCCATAACCAGGGTCTCGCAGTAGGCAATCACCCAGAACACCTGGGACATGGCTGCAGGGACTTGCAGCAGCCAGCTCTCTGCACTTAGAATCATAGAATCATAGAATTGCCCAGGCTGGAAGGGACCTCCAAAGGTCATCTACTCCAACCCCCCCGCAGTCAGCAGGGACACCCCCAACTAGACCAGGTTGCCCAGGGCCTCATCGAGCCTCACCTCGAGTATCTCCAGGGAAGGGGCCTCAACCACCTCCCTGGGCAACCTGTTCCAGTGCTCCACCACCCTCACAGTGAAGAACCCTCTCCTCATCTCCAGTCTAAATCTGTTCCCCTCCAGCTTGAAGCCATTGCCCCTCGTCCTGTCACTGCAGGCCTTTCTAAACAGGTTCTCCCCAGCCTTCCTGTAGGCCCCCCTCAGGTACTGGAAGGCCGCTATTAGGTGTCCCCGGAGCCTCCTCTTCTCCAGGCTGAACAACCCCAGCTCCCTCAGCCTGTCCTCGTAGCAGAGGTGCTCCATCCCCCTGATCATCCTTGTGGCCCTCCTCTGGACCCTCTCCATCAGGTCCATGTCCTTCTTATATTGAGGGCTCCAGACCTGCACACAACACTCCAGGTGAGGTCTCACCAGAGCAAAGTGGCAGGAGCAGCAGATGCCTGTGGCCAGAAACTGGCACAAGTTTCACTGCTGGTGAAGGCAAAATGTGGATGTGTGGTGCTGGAACCATAACAGATCACAGTAAATCAACCCCTCGTGCTCACCTCTTTCAGTTACCAGCCGGTAACGCAGACGTACCATCGACTCAATTCTGATGTCTTTGTTTCTGTTAAAAGCCCTACTGATACCCAGAGGTCTGCTTGCATGTTAGTGGTGTCATTCCATGCCCCAAAGCACTACCTATTTTTTTAAAACCTTCTTTTCAAAAATTGACTTTATTGCTGATACATGGAGCCAGGATTTATGGACACTTTTCTTGGGTAGGGCAGTATTGGATATCGTTATTTTGGAAACGGATCAAGATGTTGAATGTGTCTCAACTAACAGATCTGGAAACATAATGATTGATGCTAATACTTTCAGGATTTTTAATGTGATTATAAAACTGCTGCAAGGTAAGCTTTCAAATATTACAACAATATAGAAAAGCTCTTATGAAGTGCCAGTTTAAAAGTTTTTTTGAACCTTATTTTATAAGAGTCAATTCATTTAACTAGGATGGGTTTTTTTGATATAATCCTCAATAAGTGGAATATTGAATGCCCTTTAAATCACTTGATTGGGGATTTAGTGCTACAGTGGCAGAAGAAGTTCTAGTAAACAAAATACCTGACAGTATCTGACTGTAAAAGATGGATAAGGATACTTTATCTTTGAACTGATCATTCAATAGACCTTCCAAAAAGCCACTGAAACTCTTCACAGAAACTGGTTATTACAAATTTTTTGTTGCTGGTTTAACAAACCCAGATAATCAACAGTTTCATGAAGACTTTTGTTAGAGTGTGGTTTGTTGGTTTTGTTTTTTTTTTTTTCCCTGCGAATTCATTTAACTAGGATGGGTTTTTTTGATATAATCCTCAATAAGTGGAATATTGAATGCCCTTTAAATCACTTGATTGGGGATTTAGTGCTACAGTGGCAGAAGTTCTAGTAAACAAAATACCTGACAGTATCTGACTGTAAAAGATGGATAAGGATACTTTATCTTTGAACTGATCATTCAATAGACCTTCCAAAAAGCCACTGAAACTCTTCACAGAAACTGGTTATTACAAATTTTTTGTTTGTTTGTTTGTTTTTTTGGTTTTTTTTTGTTTGTTTGTTTTTTTGTTTGTTGTTGTGTTTTTTTTTTTCCTGCAGTAAAACACACAAGCAATAACACAGGAGCAGTCATAGCTAGGGCAATAACTGCTTGTCACGGCTCCCGTAAATGTTAACGTGATTCTTTCCATTGGGCTGATATTTCACTTTTTCTTGTTGCAGGATGTTGCTCCACAGGTATTCCTGGACCATAAAGAAACATAAAGCACATGAACCATATGGGTTTTAAGTGAAGTGACTGTAGGTTCTTTTCTCATGTGTCCTGATATAGGAGAAAAGATTGGGGTGGATTCTAAGAGGAACATTCTTCTATATAATACTTAGTGCAGTTTCCTTATCTGCAGTCACATAAGGATACAAGCTATGCTAGGTGAAAAAGAAATAGAAGAAATGATAGGTTTGGTACCTGTAATTTTTCTAATGAATGGTCCATCTCGTTTGTCAGCCAAGATACAGAGCTGGGATTGCAGGAATGTGTGCAAAGTCATGCCCTACCCGGACTCTGGGGATTGCAGCATGGAATCTAGCTTATTGTCCTCATTTAGGGCTGAACTAGACCTCAGAGAGGAACACAAGCAAGAAGAGGGGTTTAAAAACAATTATAAAGCTCTGGTCCTTCAAACACTTGTTCACAAAATTAACAGCATTCACATGAGTGATCCCATTAAATCCACAGCCTTACCTATTGCCCACAAAATGAAAGCCCATAAACCACTTGACAATCTCTAACCTGAGGAATTTTTTCACCTGTGCACTGTAGGACAAACTAAAACCGACGTGGCTCAGAGTTAATTACTTGTCCGTAGCTCTTCTCATCACCTTTCCCATGTAGACAAATGCCAGCATTTACAGGATCAAGCTCCTAATTGAAAATGTTTGCTGCCAGCTCATGCAGCTACTGCAGAAAGACTATTGCCTGTATTTTGTGTTACTAATGAAACCAGAGATCTTATGTCAAAATATTTTAATGATACTTGGAAGAAGCAAACCATGATGAATGTCACATATTGCCACCATCCTGAGATTGTGCTTTGCTACAATTAAACCAATAGTCAGGGGTTTCAGAATTTCCCGAATAAATACTATTTTGTATTTTAAAAAATGATTACACAGCTTTCAGAAATGTAGCAGTCAATGTGTGAAAAAATCACTTCCTTTTCTCCTCAAGTGTAAAATATTTCTCTACTGTAATAATGCAGTTTAACGCTCACAGAATCACATCAGATCAAAGTCAACACCGAACTGCTGAGATACACACAGACTGTCTCCTTGGGATCATCACCCTGGAATTAAAACAGTAAAATATATTATTGATATTTCTTTTATAGTAGGAAAACTGCTTGTTAATAGTCAAAATAAGCCAATTGCTTAGTCTTCTGTGTGCGCATTCCACCCTCTGCATCTGGTTTTTCATCCTTATTTCAGACTGGGAGTACGTGACATTTACTATACAGCATCACAGGCTCACAAAATTCTCCTGGGCGAGCTGGACTGCTAGTGCCTGACCCACTGGAGCATCTGCTCTTTCTCAAGGAGGACTCCTTCATTTGAACCCCCCCAGACCTGCTCACACCCTTACCCCACCTGCACCACCCTCTTTAGGCTTCCTATGTTAACGAGGCTCTAACCAGAATCTTTATGGGACACATCCACTGCTAATCTGAACATGAATATTTTCTACATCATGTTATCTTAATCATATTTTCAAATAGCTAAAGATTGAAATGATTCTGTTTTTTCAACAGTCTAGTTCTGCTGCGGAAAAACAAAACAAAACAAAAGCTTTCTAGATCTGTAAGTACTTTTTTCATGTGATTTGAAACCTAACATAAATTTTAATTTGATTTAATCTATATTTTTCTATTCTGGTACGTTTTAACTAAACCAGAAGCAACTTAGATCTACTTGTTCCATTACTGACATTATTCCTAGTTGGTGGCTGAACACACAAGCAAAGTGTGTGCTTAAAAGCCATACTGCACGGGTACTAAAGCAGGAGACCTTTCTTTTGATGCTGTATACATCTAATAATTTCACGCTGGATAATCTTTACTCAAATCAAGAATAGGCTGAAATTTGGCGGCCTGACAGGAATCCCAAGGTGTCCTTATTTTCAAAATGTGGTACCATTTTTTCTTAAGGTAATTAAAAGTGAATTGTGGGGCAGTTCATATTTCTCTAGCTACATTGAGAAACCGCAAGCAGAAAAGAATTTCAGCAGAATTTAAGCTCATGTTGCGATACTACTGTTATAAATCAGTTATTTACAATAACTATATTTATAAATAGGCTATTTATAACAGTATTTATCACTTATTCGGATTGCAGCAACTTTCATGATTAAAACAAAGATCACACACTGATAAGAGTTTGGAACAAAATGATTCTCTTTTATGTTCATTCCTGAGCAAGTGAGCAGCAGCCCCCCTGCCTGCCAGGATGCTGCCCTGCTAGCTCCACCTTGAGCAGAGGGCTGCACTGCTGTCCTCTGCCAGAAGCAGATGACTTTTAACCATCTGGTTGGAATTATAAAGCCCAGACCAAATTTTTGCTTCCTAGGTAAGATACACTCACCCTTAGTCAAGAGGTCGGGCAGTTCTTCCTCCCTAACCCCCAGCACATCTCTGCCACTTCAGTCCTTCTGCTCGGACTGCTGAGCACCACTCTCTTCCCCAGGCTCAGGGAGTCTCTGTTTCATCCTTTCTTTCTATGTTTTTTTTTCTGTTGACTGACTCCTCAGAGCAGCTGCTTAACGTTACTGCGCTGCACGTCAAAGCAACACATCCTCATCTTCCCTGCTGGCTCTTTCTAGCAAGCAGAAAACCTGACGGATTCCTGGTCAGACAAAATCTGCATTTTAACCAGGCTTCTGGGCAATCAGATTTTTGCCAGTGTGATTAACGTATCATCTGACAATTTTTCTAATCCGATTTTTCTGTCTATTTTTAAATATGAATCAGGCCATTTCCCCTCCTTGAACCTATGTTTACTTGAAGCTAATGACATGCCCTTCAGGCTTATCAGGTTAAATCAATGAACAAACAAGACTTCCTTCAGCTGCAGGGCCCCAGCGAAAATGATTTGGTAATTTAATACAAAGTAATAAAGATCATTATTTTAATTACATTTCAGGATTTTGCTGATGTCTCGTTTTCCATTTTACCATCTGTGATAGATACCCATCTACTGTAGTGAGGACAGGTCCGTATCTGTTGAGCAGAATCATGAAGGTGCCAGCGGGGACATTAAGGCAGAAGGAGTTTCCCACACTGTCCAGCACCAGCTCTGCAGGGCTCTCGAATCACAGAATCACAGAATTTTCTAGGTTGGAAGGGACCTTAAAGATCATCTTGTCCAACCGTCAACCTAACTGACAAAAATAGTCACCCACACAACAAACAAGAAGCATCATAACTAACCCATACCTCCCAGCACTACATCAACCCGTCTTTTGAACACCTCCAGGGATGGGGCCTCAACCCCCTCCCTGGGCAGCCCATTCCAATGGCTGAGAACCCTTTCAGTGAAAACATTTTTCCTAATATCCAGCCTGAACCTCCCCTGGCGCAATTTGAGGCCATTTCCTCTTGTCCTGTCGCCTGTGACTTGAGAGAAGAGACTGACCCCCATCTCTCTACACCCTCCTTTCAGGGAGTTGGAGAGAGCAATAAGGTCTCCCCTCAGCCTCCTCTTCTCCAGGCTGAAGAACCCCAGCTCCCTCAGCCTCTCCTCATAAGACTTATTCTCCAGACCCCTCACCATCTTGAATCAGACAATTCTATCTAGTAAGAAAAGTTCACCTTTAAGGTGGCAAAGGATGGCCTTTAGGATGTAATCCTGCCAAAATCACTCACTGGGATGCAGTTATGCTCTCCCTATGCTGTTCCTGAAACTGCTACCTGCTTGCAACCTAGAGGCTTGCAGCAGAGCAGCTCCTGCCCTGTCCATCCACAGCATTCCCTGCCCTGTCCATCCACAGCATTCCCTGCCCTGTCCATCCACAGCATTCCCTGCCCTGTCCATCCACAGCAGCACCCACCCTTTGGTGTCCCAGCACTGGGGAAGGGAAGTTCTTCCTGGGACTTCTGGGGGCACCCAGCCGGGTGAGGAACCTCCAGCCACCCACTAATGAGAAACAGCGTGGAGCAAGGAGAAGAATATAAAAGGGAAACCCAAAAAAAGGAAGAAGACCTGTCACTTCTTAGGGAAGGTCATCTTCAGTGAAATATACTCCTTACAGCATTTCAATTATCTCTAATAGTTGATAATAGTAGCAGAACGGTAGCTCATACTGAAAGCATTTAATTTCTTTGGTTTTAAAGGGCTAACTTTTCTCTGCAGAGTGGAGAAAAATCTTAGGGCAGCACAATTTACCCTTCTGGTTGTTTTTTTCTTTACAGCTTATTTAGCAAATTTGGCCACAGAAGTGATTTTCAGTCTGTCAAGCACGGACAGCATTTAATTAACCCATACGGGTACTTAAACATTTTTGTGGCTTCTATCTGCTTCTCTCTAGATTAAATATTCATAAAGAGCTGCCTTTCATTTTCTTAGCTGGTGTAGTTACTACAATTAAAATCACATGGTATGTCTCCAGTGATTTTTATTATAGGAAGAATAAATACAATGGAAACTGCTGTGTATAAACAGCCCAGCCACTGAGAAAAATACATTATGTATTTCTTAACCTTTCCAATATGCTGCAACTATTTACAAGCCAGGTGAAACCGCATACACATACCCCTCCTCCCAGGTGATCTCCTGCCACGGACGAGGATAAGGGATTCACTAGATGGCTTCTCACATATTATATTATTTATTAATAATTGAAAGTAGTTTATTCTTCTATTTCTTCAAATAAACTGGAACGGAATAAAATTGTGCCTTCTTGGTACTAACAATCTGCTAATTTAAAACTTAGCAGTCTCTGACGATGAACCAAGTGTGAATGTATCTTTGATAGCATGTTTTCTAAATACCATCAAAGGATATTTTCAAATACATTTCAGAACCTAGCTAGAAGAAAAGCCCTTAGCTTTTGAACTTAACATTTCTGGCTTGAATAAGATGATGCTATTTTAATTTATTTAACTTGTGGAATACAGTCATGAGATTACATGAGTCCAATTAAAGCACCCTACATTTCACTCACTGTTATATTAACTTGAACACCTTGGAAAAACAGAGTTCTGTGAAAGGCAAATCTGACAACAGTGTCGTGAGCTGGGGAATTTCTGAGTTAGCTTAAAAGAAGAAGTAGTATTTATACAAATAGGTCTTATTTTGTCAGCAGGGCAAATCGAGATAGAAAACAAGCAGACAAATGTTTCCAGAGTCATCTGTAATCTGGTCACAGTAAATTGGCTCAAGGTCAGAGGGCAGACTCTGTGCTGCATTTCTCCGAGGCAATACACAGAAGGGAGAGGTCCAAGGGGGATGGGACAGTTATAAAGGACAGATTCTGAGCTACCTCAAGGTAAAATGCTCAGCAAGATCTGCTGTAGTGTATGGCAGCTCCCTCACTGCTGCCCACGAGCTGCTGTGCAGCCCAGGGCCATGAGAGCATTCTGCTCTGAACCTCTCTTTACCTACTGGAGGGAACATGGACACACAGGCTTGCTCCTCCTGCACGGGGCAATCTTTACCCTGTCTTTGGCCTCTGTAACCCCCTGTGCCAGGATCAGGTGTCTTCTCTTGAAGACCACAGTGTGTGACTGCCTTTAATAGGGCCACAAGGATGATCAGGGGGATGGAGCACCTCTGCTCCGAGGACAGGCTGAGGGAGCTGGGGTTGTTCGGCCTGGAGAAGAGGAGGCTCCGGGGGAGACCTAATAGCGGCCTTCCAGTACCTGAAGGGAGCCTACAGGAAGGCTGGGGAGAACCTGTTTACAAAGGCCTGTAGTGACAGGACGAGGGGAAATGGCTTCAAGCTGGAGGGGAGCAGATTTAGACTGGAGATTAGGAGGGGGTTCTTCACTGTGAGGGTGGTGGAGCACTGGAACAGGTTGCCCAGGGAGGTGGTTGAGGCCCCATCCCTGGAGATATTCAAGGAGAGGCTCGACGAGGCCCTGGGCAACCTGGTCTAGTTGGGGGTGTCCCTCCTGACTGCGGGGGGGTCGGATTAGATGGCCTTTGGAGGTCCCTTCCGGCCTGGACAACTCTATGATTCTATGATAATAAAGCAATTCACAAAGGAGGCCGGCTCATGGGAATTGACAGCAAATCCAACATGGGTTGGTAGAGACACACATCTGAGACGAGGAGACACTACTGACTGGCTGGGAATTATGGTGATAATGTGTACGTAGCAATGCTCCCCATCTAAAGTCCACAATTAGGAAACATTTCTAAACTCTGTGGCACGTTATATTTATTCAGAGAGCTCCAGCCTTTCTCTTATTTACGAACACAACTTTCATTGACTGTAAGGTGGAGATGTCCCTCTAAAGAAGAACAGACCCACGCTATCGAAAAAAAAAAGTCTTCCCTGGACATATTACTTAAAGACAGACATTGTATGTGGTAAGAACATGACCTACCTTTTTAGTCTGATTCACATTTACCAAACTGCACCTTCAAAATGCCTTTGCTGTGAAGCTGAAGGATCTGGTTGTATTCTTTGGGCATTGCATGGAAACCTGGTTTAGGCAGTTGGTTGTCGTAATAGTGGTGGCTGATTGGCATCTTCTCTGTGGATTTTGAGAAAGGCCAGAAGCCATAGAGCTTCACATTCTCACACAGCTCAAGAGCTGCACTAGTGATCATAAAACCAGATGACAACCGGTAGGCTTTCACACCTTTAGTTCTCCAGAACTGGGCTAGACTTTTCAGATAGGTGGGGTGAAAAAATATTGCCCTTTGGGTTGCTTTGAACTCTTGTAGAGTGTGATATACTTTAAAAGAAGTGGCTGTATTGCTTCTGAAGGAAAATGCTGGCAGTAAAAGGAAAGCATCTCCATAGACTGCAATGTTATCCAGAAATTCTGTCTTCTTCTCATTTAGCTTGTTGTATCTGCAAAGAACAGTATTTTAGGAAAAGAATGAATGGAATGTACTGTTGATATCAATATATTACAGACCAAAACAGCACAATTGCACTTGCATATATGAGTTATGAACTCTGTTGCACCAGTTCAGCCTGTCTACATTGCAAATTCATACCAACCTGTTATATGTTCCCATATATGCACTTAGGAAAATCTGGCTTTGTTGTATAACAAGAACACACTTCATAGGATTGAATTGGCAACACCAGAGCTACTTAAGATGAAATTCACTATTAATGAGACCAGGACCTGCCCATAGAATTGATCGGTTCAAGAAATTTCAAAGGAGAACACCAAAAAAAAATTGTATTTATACTTTCACTGTTAAAAAATACATGCTCTATGATATGTATTGCATGTGTTTGTGAAATGTGTTTCTTACACCAATAGGTATACAATAACATCCCTTCAAAATCTGGGTGTTTGCCCTGCGTGGAGAAACAAGCATGCATGTGAGCGGTCTTGGAGCGTTGAAGATTAGTGTGTGCTCAGGTTTTTCAGCATATCAAAAGCAGCAGGGTTAGCTGCTTTTGATATGCTTTTAAAACAGCTGAAAATATAACCATGTTTATTTATCTACCTCCTTCGATTACAAAGGGAACACATGGAGATCTGTAAAAACATAGAGATCTAACTTCACAAATGAAGAGGATTTATCCTCAGATGCTCTGGTTCCCCAACACCCAGCAAAGAGACTTGATTCTCACTGTTGGATAACTCCATCCTTCCAAATACTGAATAGTGAACTTCCAGAGTTATCCAAGATAAAAGACTCAAGGGGGTCACTCAACTTCTTTCCTCTCTAGATCTGAGTTGTCTGCATCACTCGAACATATGGTGCTTGCACCCCCTTTAGGATTCAAAGCACTGAGTCCTCTTTTGTAGGTAGTTGTCTATCTGAGCACCGTATTCTCACCTTGTAATGGCTACCAGAGCCCACTTTTCACAAATAGCTCCAGCAGAAACTGGAAAACTTGGTTTCATTTCTCCTTGCAACTTGATTAGGTTCAAACCCTCTTCTCATGCAGCACTTCAAGACAGAGAACAGCAGCCACAGCCATTTCCATTCAAAATAGAAAGTTCCATTCAAATATGAGAAAAAACTTTTTTACGGTGAGGGTGACGGAGCACTGGAACAGGCTGCCCAGGGGGGGCCTGGAGTCCCCTTCTCTGGAGATCTTCAAGCCCCGCCTGGATGCTCCTGAGTGATGTGCTCTGGGCAGCCCTGCTTTGGCAGGGGAGTTGGACCAGATGATCCTTGGAGGTCCCTTCCAACTCTGACAATTCTGTGATTCTGTGATTCCGTTACCTCTTGCCCAACTGAACTCATGCAAGGAGTGATACACCCCATCTCAGCCTGAAGGGGTTAAAATTACAGCTTCTGCTTCCCAGAAAAGCACCATTACTGCCAGACTCTGAAATAAAATGAATGAGAGGGACTCAGCCCCCCCTGGTAACCCTGGGTCCCTGTGCCTGCAAGAGGCAGGCTGCCAAAACAAGCAAGAAACACCTGTGCCTATGTTTAAGAAGAGCGGCTGAAGGGTCAACTTCTGAACCCTACTCCAAGAATCTTCTCTATTTCTACTCAGTGTAAAGTACATAAAGAGCCTTCAGGACAGAATCCAGATCTCTGCTCTTCCTTAGGTGGAAGTCACAACTCAGCTGTGTCTTGTTTGCCTTTCCAGCTCTGCCACTGCAAGGCACAGTGCAGCCCAGCTCCACCAGGACACGCAAGAACTGCGCTTCTCTCCTCCAGGTGAGTTCACCTACATCGTACGCCCTGACACACACAGTTCAAGAGCTGATTAACCTTAACAATAATAACATCAGACTCACCCAGTACCCAAATACAGAATTAAAAGGAATAAAGTCAGAAGAGGTCTTTGGAGAGAAGAAGCAAACCTAGTTCTGCTTCTTCTGGTGTCAAGTTGCCCCCTGCTCCTCCTTCAAAAGTGTTTACAGTGTTGTCTGATTATTTAAATAATTAATTTTTTAAAGTCCCAAAGTTCTCTCATAATCTCATTTCACCCTCGCACAGGTTTAGCTCCTATTTCCTTCGGTGTAACTCCTATTAACCCCGTTGTGGCTTAATTTGGCTAAAAAATAAGTGCAGCTGTGAGAGAACACTTTGATCAAGTCCAGACAAATCGTGCATCACGTCAGTTATCACCAATGATGCTGAGTCATGGGACAAAGTTTTCCTTCATCGTATTCGGGTGCAGCCCCACTAACATCAATGAGATAAATCTATTATTGGGGAAGCAACAATTCATCTTCAGTTAAGTCAAAAAGGGCTAGGTAAGCATCAAGGTAGTTAGTACTCATTGCAAAAAATCAAGTTCTATCCTTGAATCAATGACAAATGCCTGTTAGTCATTTCTATACTCACTGTACTTTTCCCTTCTTCCTTTAAAGGAAAAAAAACTTTGCCTGATGTTGTCTATTTGACAAATACAGATATGACAGACAATAAGATCCAGTAAGATCAGTAAGCAGTAAATAACATGCCACATCAGTCCTTTTCATAGATAAACTGAAGTTCCAGCCTGCTGAAGATGTCAGATTAGTCAGCCTGGCCTTATTAGATTTTCTTTTCATCAGGAAGGTGAAGAAAAAAACAACTTTGCTGGGCAAAAAGTCTGTGAGCAGCTTTCATACGGATTGAGAAAATGGATTACAGGAATTGGGCTTCCATTTGGGAAACAGCCCTCATCAGAAGAGCCTCTAAGCACTTTACTTAAGAACATGTGCTTACAGTCCTTCTGATAGAGTCAGACACACATTTCCATGCTTTCCTGAATTATGATTACAATTCCTTTCGTACGTTGAGGGTCATGGGGGGAAAAGAGGCTTGGGCTTGCAACCATCAGTTTTACTCTGTCATAAATCGTGGACCTGTGCCAACTGAGGCACTTGCTAATCTGGGTATTGCTGACTCCTTTCTGCTACAAAAAAAGGCCAGGTTTAGCTGATTTCCATTTAGACTGGTACATATTTCACATGGGAACTAAGGCTTCATGAAACCATCTGCATGCACTGCTCTCTACGCTGGTATCCCAAGGGATTGCCAACAAAATCTAAATAATGTCAAACAATTATACAATATTGCACGGAAAGAGATTTGCAGTGGTACTTACTTCTGAGCTATGATACTCGGATTAACAGTCACAAGGTTTGTTTTATTGCCAACATCTTTGCTAATGCTTCCCGTGGTTGGAGGGAGGTTACACCTGAAATTGAGAAACATTTACTTAAACAGATGTGCACCAGAAATGCTTTACAGTTATTATTTGCAAATTCCTCTCTTGTGCAATGACACTTTCACGTCAGCTCCCAGGGATCTCTAAGCACTTTACAAATATTAAATAAGGCTTACAGCACTTCTAGTAAAAATATTTAATCTGCTGTACAGATGGTTAAAATAGGGCACAGAGAGCTCATTTTCATAAATCATCTCACAAATCAGGAGAAAAGTTAAAATCCCGGAAGGAGCCAGTCAATGAATGACCTATGTTAGCTGCTTGGAAATACTGCTCCTTCTGCCTAAACAATGCATTTCTTCTGAAAGTCTTCTATTATTTTCTGTTTTAAAACAGTCTGATTGATAGAAGTCCTTCAGCTTGCACAGTGATGGTGACAGCTGTTTCATGAGATAACAACAGCATAACTTGCCCAATTGCAGAAACAGAGGTTTCTGTAAAAGGTAAAGGAAGCATTTTTTTGAAGTCAGTCACTTTTTAAGCTTAGCATCTTAGCACGCAGATTTTTATTAAGAAAAGTTATCTAATTGGAAGGACTTTTTTTTTTTTTTTAAATCTGTGAAGTCCAAATATTACACAAAAGCAGGAAAGGAAAAAAAGTCCAGCTGACTTGTGTGATTGGACATCACTAAGAGAGGAACCTCCACTTGGTTACTCTGTTCCCTTGCAGGAACTACAAAGTGTGAGTCACACACTGAGACAGTGATCCAAATTACGCTCTGAGTATGCCTGGGTTTTTCCACAATCCATCGAGGGAGCTGAAAAAAACTACTTAAATTAGATGCCTAATTTTTTAGATGGCTAACAGAAGGTGAGAGAGATACTGGAGCAGTTAAATAACTGCATTAGGGAGCCAGTCTAAGGCTAAGTAAACCACTTGTTAAACCAGAAGTAAAGGTAAGCATGTGACACTTAATACCAGGTTTTCTTATTTCAGTTACAGAGTTTTCTTTATTCTTTTCTCCCGATTGAGAAAAAGGTATCTTTGCACTCATAGATCATAGCTGCATTCCATAGAGTGCTCTCTTTACTTAGAAAGCAGCGTTGTGAAATCTACAAAGCAGAAGTATCCTTAGAGAGACAGAAAATAAAACATTGTCAGGACCCTTCCTCACTGCTACAGGCTGGCGCTGGCATGCTTCCAAGACTGCCAAGATTTTAGAAACTTTTGACACCCCTGGTAAGATGAAGCAGCTCTTACCTAAACACAAAGTCAGAACGATCAATTTCAGCTCCACAGCTGGAATTTTTCAGAATGCCTCCATTTCCAACCACAGCACAGGTCTTGAAGGGATAGACTGAAAGAGGAGAGGACTGCAAACAAATAAAAAGACACAGCCAGTGCCTTATAAGTCTTTTGATTGTTTCTTTGCATCTTCAGTCATTTGTCCTTGCAGCTTTAATCTGGTAAAGCACAGTGAAAGCATCCACCATTTAGCAGACAGGGTGACCACTCTTGGATTGCCAAGAGCCAAAACCAGAATCATAGAATCACAGAATGGTTAGAGTTGGAAGGGACCTCAAAGATCATCCAGTTCCAACCCCCTGCCCTGGGCAGGGACACCTCCCACCAGACCAGGTTGCTCCAAGCCCCATCCAGCCTGGCCTTGAACCCCTCCAGGGATGGGGCAGCCACAGCTTCTCTGGGCAACCTCTTCCAGTGTCTCACCACCCTCACAGCAAAGAATTTCTTTCTGGTATCTAATCTAAATCTCCCCTCTTCCAATTTAAAACCATTACCCCTTGTCCTGTCACTGCACTCCCTGACAAAGAGTCCCTCTCCAGCTCTCATGTAGCAGGAAGAGTGCCTCCCTAGCTCTCATGTAGCAGGATGAGTCCCTCCCCATCTCTCCTGTAGCCCCTTTAGCTACTGGAAGGCTGCTCTAAGGTCTCCCCGGAGCCTTCTCTTCTCCAGGCTGAACAACCCCAGCTCTCTCAGCCTGTCCTCACAGCAGAGGTGCTCCAGCCTCTGATCATCTTTGTGGCCCTCCGCTGGACCCATTCCAACAGGAGGTCCATGTCCCTCCTGTGCTGAGGATCCAGAGGTGGACACCAGCTGTCACCACCAGACTGAGAACTGCTACTGCTGTCATCAGTACTTGGAGGGAATAACACTGGATTGTTAAAACAGGATGAGAACCTTTTAAATACACTTAACACAAAAATCCTCTAGCAGTGGACTGAATCCTTGACAAACTAAGGATAGTTGATCTGAAGATAGTTTAAATTTACCCATTTTCCTTTGCACTGGAACAGACTGGGCTTCGTCACATAGTCATTGACTTTGTCAGCTAAGAGAAGGTAACTTTGTAAATGCTCATTACTTTGTCATCATGCAATTCCATTCGATGTAAAATAATGAATTTAGGGGAACGTGAACACCGTAAAGGATAATCACGCACCCTGGCTTAACTCCCGGCGAATGTGATGGCCAACTGGAGAGGTTACTGCTTCTGGTTGTTCACCCTCTCTACTCCTCTTCTTGCTAGAGGTTGCTGCCTTCAGTGGGGAAGCTGAACAGGAGCTCAGCCCAACTGCTTGTGAACCAGCACAGACGACAACCTAGCAAATTAATGTGAATTGCTGGCTATTTCAGCTGACATTAATACAGCTGGCTGTTATCCCAGGGTCTCAGAAACATCTCGTACATCTCATTCAGCCTCTCCTGCTGTGGAAGCACTGACATTCAACAGAGAGGCCAACAGCTGGGCTACTTTGACTGCAGAAACTGAGCCCGCTTGTAAAATTGAGTCAAAACTTGCTTACCCAAAGTGTTATCCTTCCTCCTTCTCTTCTGAGCTTGCCCAAAGAGAAGCAGGAAGGAATACTGCTATGAACAAGGCAAAAAGCACGGGGAAAGTAGCAGACATCATGTTGCCTGGCAATATATTACAAAACAACACGTTCAACTATTTTGTTCAATTCCGAAAAGACAGTAGAATACAAAGGGCAGACATCTCTGGCAACTATTTTGTTCAATTCCGAAAAGACAGTAGGAGCATACAAAGGGCAGACATCTCTGGCGCGCTTCGCAAGCATATATGCATATAAAACATACTACTTTTTTCTTTCATCCAATTTAAATTTGGAACAATTGTAACCTCTATTGCAATGAAGTTTTTAGTGATTCACGGCAGCATTAGGAAGGACTAGACCCAGAGCAGTTGGGATCACAAACCAAGAATGCTAAAGACAGGTAGGAGGGCTCCCATGTGCTCTTAGTTCTGAGAAATTAAGTACAGCTCTGTGCCCCTCTTTGTCTGGTCTCCAGAGCTTATATGCTTATTCTAAGTCCTGAGATACAACGTCTGGTTCCTTTGCTCAACCTGTGTTTGTGGCTGCAAAGGCACCACCCCAGTGGGCAACAAAGCTGAAGAAAGGGCTGGAAGGAACGTCCTGAGGAGCAGCTACAGACTTTGGGCTTGTCTAGTCTGGAGAAAAGGAGGCTGAGGGGTGACCTTTTTGCTCCCTGCAGTCTCCTAAGGAGGGGAAGTGGAGAAGGAGGAGCTGAGCTCTTCTCCCTACTATCCAGTGTGGGAATGGTTCAAAGCTGCATCAGGGAAGGTTTAGACTGGACATCAGAAGCATTTATTTACAGAGAGGGGGGTCAAACTCTTGAACAGACTTCCTAGAGAGGTGACGTCCCAAGCCTGTCAGTGGTTAAGAGGCTTTTGGACAATGCCCTTAGTAACACTCTTTAACGTCTAGTGAGCCCTGAATTGGTCAGGCAGTTGGACTAGATGATCGTGGTAGATTCCTTCCAACTGAAATGTACCAGGTTTACCACCCTAAATTTATGCCCAAGCCTGCACCAGAAATGGGATGGGAATATGAAATGTTGTTCTAGACTCAAATGCTTTTGAAAATGGGAATGAGAACAGCAAGGCAAACATTCCCAGAGGATTCACTCCTGAGTTCAGCTGGCTGCCAAGCCAGGCTGCAACTTGTGTTCTGTAGCAACTCTACCTACCATCTGCTCTGTGACACCCTGTCCATGCCTCCACCACCGCAGAGGAAGGTGAAACAAAAGGTCTCACAAGGTGAATGAAGAAGCGCATACAGAGGAATCAAACCAAGCAGCTCTACTACTAACCCAAAATATATATGATACTGCAATTATAGCAACAGGTCAAGATCCAGTTCTTACCACAGGCAGCATCTTAAAAATGTCCTCTGTAATGAGGACGGTCTTTTTACTGTCCACTTCGTAACTCATGTTACTTCCCAGTGGGGTGTTGTTTTGAGAAGCAATGAAATTGTGAACTGCATCACAGCAGGAAGCTAATTCTGACCTGCAAAAAACCCAAAGAAAACATGCTCAAAGACAGGCAAATAAGTAGGAGAGTGGTGGCAGAGAACTAGATGAATGAAAATCAGTTCTAATTAACTAAGCAACAAAAGGTTACATGAACCTCTATAATGTCATTTCCTTTGACTTGCTTTGCAAAAGTCTATTTCACAGCAAATATTCAGAAACTAATCAGACCAAGAACTCCTTTCCTTATCCTGTTTTTCTCTCTTGGTCTCCCTTTCCCACCCAGAAAACGTTGTAATCGGTCTTCTCATTATTAATTGCTAAGAGATGTAGAAACACTGAGAGACTTCAGTCCCCAAAGAATTAACAATGTGATTTCAATCAACATAGAATGAGTGATCGAAAGAAACTAGACGGCTAAAGAAAGAAGGAACCAAGGACATGAAAGGAATGGCGATGGGAAGTACTGGCTATAGCACTTAGCAAACAGCTAGATAGTTGCAAGCCAATTAATAATTCATTTCTGCAACTGTTCAGCATGGTTTTCCTGTGCACAATATCACAGATGTTAAATAAAGTATATTAAAACTTGCAAATAAAGAAGATGGATATCTTTGTGGTAGAGACAGCCTAGCTGCTCCTCAAAACACCCAGCAGAAGTCCTTAAATAGGTAAGAATGCAAAAGATTCACTCAAACTTCATGCAAGACTAGAGGCTATCACCCAGCTTACAATTCTGGTTACCTCCAAACTTACAAGAATGTTATGTGTGTAAACATCCTATATTATTAACAGTGAAATGCACTGAAAAGTTCCTTTAGACCCGAAATGCTATAAATAATTTCATTTTAGGGATTGATGTTCTCTCTGCTACCACTGGATCTGATTTTCAGACTATAAGGCTGAAATATTCATGGCCAGCCATTATCTATCAGTTGGTAGGACACAGCTTTCTAATTAGGTGAGATACTAAGAGAACTACTAACCATTTAGAGAATAAAACTCATTCATAACAGAATTGCTTGGAATTCTGAAAAAGATAACAAAGCAGGGAAAAGACAGTAATTCCTGTCCTAACACTGAAGGTTAATTATGAAAAAAATAAATATATTTACACTTAGAGCCAGAGGAATGGAAAAGTTTTATTTCATAATTTTTCATGGTATGGTAAACCAAACCACTGGAACTAGTTAAACAATACAGGCCAAATTCTGGCTGAAAGTAAGATGACTTTAACAGCGTAAGCCACAGGTAAAAGAAGTTGCTTCATTCAAATTTATCAACAATGTACATAGAGCAAATATTCTAATAACAATATAATTTTATTTCTGATGGAGATGAGGCATAATCTAGCACATGGAACAGCCCAAGGATTATGTTTCCTGGGAGCCAGGGAGGAGTGTGAACAGGTCTGGGATAACTCCCAATCTCACTTCGCTTGAAATAATGGTCAAAATGGGGGGGGGGGGGAAAGGGGTTGGG
>NW_015090775.1:4495468-4588084 GCF_001431845.1 Calidris pugnax | reverse complement strand
GGGGGGGGGGGGGGAAAGAGCTTGGGAAAGTTGGTTTGATTCATACATAAAATACCAAAGGAAAGAGTACCATTTCAGTTGTCAGCTGGCTTACAGATATGCATCAACCCGTTTTGAATACTGATCTCTGAAACTCCTCAAAGGGAATGTTTCCAGATGTGTGAGGAACACTGGGAATGACTGAGTGCTGGGATGGCATAAATCTGAAATAAGCAGACTGGGACAGTTACCAGAATGTGTTAGTGGGAAATATTACTCCTGAGGGAGGAAAGAGCAGGCTTCAGACTTCCAAAAGCCATATTCAGCTCCTCTCCCCAAACACAGTATTCCCACTGCCTTGTTCAAAGCCTCAATGGGCAGGAGAAGTCTGTGGTCAACAAAAACCAGCAGGTATAAGGGTGGGGATGGAACTGAGACTGTGCTCTTGTGGGTCAGGCGGTGCACAAATGGTGAAAACAGTTGCTCTGGGCATATAGTGTCCTATTTTTAACATATGGAAAAAATACAAATGGAGCAATGAGGCGGGAGAATCAAATGAGTAAGTGTAGCAACACTGGATGTTACTGAACCCCTTGACTAGAGTCCACTTGCTTTTCTGTCTTGGACACTTTTTCCTGTAACCAGCTCCTTCTAACCTTAAACTGCACTGCACCAACAAGAGGATTCAGATATCACTGTCAGGCCCCTGAAGGCACCACCAAGCCTCGCTACTCCTGCCCAGCCAGCCCCCCTGGGGCTGCCCCCCATCCTACCCATGGCCCAGGACCTCCTTTCAGCCCCTCAAAGCCACCAGTCCCTGCCCCAGCAGTACAGCAGCAGTGCCCATCCTGTCCCCAGTCCCCAGGGAGATGCCCATGCCCAGGGCTGCCCCACTCCAGGCTGGAGATGGGATGGTCCCAGCTGCTGGTCCCTGCTCTGCTGGCCAGGTTATTGTGCTGGGATCCCACTCCCTGTGCCTCAGGGAGCAGCTGTCCCTCACTGCTCCCTGGCAATCACATGGAGATGAGGAATCACAGAAAACATCCTTTCCATTTCCTTGAATTTTTTTCTTAAATTGAAACGAAGCAGGCCTAAATATTATCTGTGTCAGCCATGGGACATTCAGAGGAGAAGAAACAATGCCAGAATATTCTTGTCCAGCTTCAGTGAAACAGCTGTTTTGTGTGTGATGGCTACCAGAACCTGGAAAAGCAAACTGATGATAGATAACATTCATTAATACAGATGATGCGTTTTTGCTCTTTATTACTCATTCCACAGGAACAAGCGCCTCAATAAAAGCCGAAACAGTCTGGAAGAAAAACAGATATGAGAATTAAGAAGAAAGTAATAGTTTAAATTAAAATTATGGATCCATTGAGGAAGTAAAGCAGAGCCAGGCTAGTTCAGAAACGCAGTGAGAACAAGAGAATACATATTGACTAATGATATATATTCTCCTGTTACTTAAGAGCATACGTGCTAAAAATTTGGAGGTAATAATAGAAACCTCTTACTTAGATCAAATCATGACAGAGAATCCCACCGTGCCCAAGCATCCATGTTCAGAGCTCCAGTGGGAATGCATGTAACCTGCAGACAGCAATACCTACTGGCAACTTATTTCGTGATCTGTTCATATAGGGTTGGGTGCAAGCTGTGACACATGGCACCTCTACAACTGACAGCAACCAACGAGGAAGGGGTAGAGACTGGGCAGCTCAAGCAATCTATTACTGCAATCGTCATCAGTATTAATGTTGTATGTGGTCTCTGTAACGAGGTAATGACACCCTAAAGAGCAGGTACTCCCTAAGACTACGACACGTATCGTACAAGCCAATTCTTTTAACAAGTGATATATGTAAGGTGTGGCAACGCCAAGACGACACTTTAATTCGTGTATCATGGCACCTGGGGAGAGAGAAATTGTTAAAACTTACCATACAAAGAAGCTCCTAACCAGATGGTGGGATAAGAGACAATAATCAGAATCTTAACAGCACCAAATCGCACCACCTTAAAGCCAAATTCTGAATTTTTTTGGAAGGGCAGAATGTGATCCACGATGCCTGTTCTCACTGGGAGAAAATACTGAGATATGGGGGCAGCTCTCAGAAGATGGGATGTTGCCATACAGGCTGAGCATCCATCTCAGATATGTCCAAGAACATGGGTATAGCTTATGGTAAGAAGGTTTAAGTTCCATTTGTTAACAGAGCTGCTACGCTTGGGTGTTGCCCTGGAAGGAAGTGTTTTCATGATCGAGTCACAGTATTAGAAGTACAGAGTGAAGGAAGCTGGAGTGAAAACACCCAAGTGTTGTGGTTTCGGCTGGGACAGAGCCGCCTTTCTTACTACCAGCTGGTGTACTGATTTGTTTTGGATTTGCAATTAAAATAGTGCTGGTAAAACACTGATATTTTTTGGTTGTTACTAAGCAGTCAAGGCCTTTTGTGCCCTTCACACCATCCCACCAGCAAGAACGCTGGGAGTGCACAAAAAGTTGGGAGGAGACACAGCCAGGACAGCTGACCTCCACTGACCAAAGGGATATTCCATACCATAGACCTCATGCTCAGTAGATACAGCTGGGGGAAGAAGGAAGAGAGTGATGGTGTTTGTCTTCCCAAGTAACCATTATGCATGATGGAGCCTTGCTTTCCTGGAGATGGCTGAATGCCTGATACCTGATATCTGAAATGAAGAGGTACTTTGGGACACAGGAACGAGAGTATACCACTGGAACTGTCTGCTCCAGCCTAGAGCTGGACTACTAAAGAGTCTGCCATGAAGACAGATTTAACTCAGACTGATCCAAAATTAGGTTCTCCTTACAGGAATCCTCCAACCTTTAGGAAAGTATACTTACAGGAATCCTCCAACCTTTAGGAAAGTCTATAGACTTAGTCTGTAGAGCAAATAAAAGACTCAACCATTTCTCCAAACAGTCACCAATTACTATCTCTCCACCCAGCCTTTTCCTATGTCTTGGAATGTATACTCTTGATCTTGCATTTTATCTATTAAACCTATGCAGCAAATGCGCTCTTAAATCTCACTGTAATCTCAGAGTTCTGCATATTTTCTTGTATACTGGAATGGAAGAGTTCAGAGAGTACAGTGGAATTATTGATCTGTTTAGCGTTAGGAAAGCTATTGATTGTGTGGTGGTGTGACCTTATGTAAGAATAAATTGGCATTGCAGGATATTTTATTTCTGTTTCAACTACGCTTCATTGCAGCACACAGACGTGTTAATACTGTTACATACGTTAGAGTGGAGCACACTACAAATTAATCTCTTCAAGAAAGAGTGGAATTTCATAATCTGCAGGAATGTTTAAGACACACTTTTCAGAAGAGAGATTTAAGTGGGAAATGGGTTGAGTGAGAAGTTGAGTGGAATGCAAATTGTGTCCAGCTGTGGAGTCCTCAGCACAGGAAGGACATGGATCTGTTGGAACGGGTCCAGAGGAGGCCACGAAGATGATCAGAGGCTGGAGCACCTCTGCTGTGAGGACAGGCTGAGAGAGCTGGGGTTGTTCAGCCTGGAGAAGAGAAAGCTCCAGAGAGACCTTACAGCAGCCTTCCAATATCTGAAGGGGCTACAGGAGAGCTGGGGAGGGACTCTTCCTGCTACATGAGAGCTAGGGAGGGACTCTTCCTGCTACAGGAGAGCTGGGGAGGGACTCTTTGTCAGGAAGTGCAGTGACAGGACAAGGGGTAATGGTTTTAAATTGGAAGAGAGGAGATTTAGACTAGATACCAGAAAGAAATTCTTTGCTGTGAGGGCGGTGAGACACTGGAAGAGGTTGCCCAGAGAAGCTGTGGCTGCCCCATCCCTGGAGGGGTTCAAGGCCAGGCTGGATGGGGCTTGGAGCAACCTGGTCTGGTGGGAGGTGTCCCTGCCCAGGGCAGGGGGTTGGAACTCCATGATCTTTAAGGTCCCTTCCATCCTGAACCATTGTGTGATTCTAAAAAGGAGAAGGGAAAATAACAGTCTAGGAAAATGGGTCGATCTTTTAAGTATTCTAATCAAGACCCAGGGTTCTTTTTTTTTAAAGTAGTAATGTTTTCTTTTTAAAAAAAAGTTAAAAATATTTTGGTAGAGTGGAGCAGTTTGCCAGCTAAACTGCAGTGTAACATCAGGGGTTCTAAAACTGTATTTTATACCTAGGGATTTCCTTCTCTCTTCATTGCCAGATGTAAATAAAGGTTTCTCAGGAATGGTATTTCCATGGGGAGGGGGCCCCGTAGCCACAGCTCACGCAGAGCTATTCCAGTGTGATCCCCCTCCTGAAGAACTGTTGCGTTGCTTTGCCAGGCTCCACGCTCAGTGAGACAGCCCAAAACCCAACGCCCAGAGGCTTCTCTGACACACAGCATCTGCTCAGTCTTTTTCCACACCCTCCTTCTCCCCCGCCCCGACTCATTTTAAGGGCTGGCTATTTGTTACCTTCCAGCAAAAAACAGGAGTTGCAAGTGTTTGGAAAACCTGCAGATTATTTGCTACCATGGGTGTATAGCCCAAATGAGAATAAATCAAGCTTAAAAGCAAAGAAATGTGGAGATGTAAAAAACAATTACAGCTTGCACCCAATTGGGCTCTGTAATTTGTTGCACTAATGAAACATTTCTTTTAAGTGGAAAACCTTTGAAGAATACTAATATAATAATTAATATTCCGGTTACCTAGGGAACCTGAGACTCTACTGACTGTAGTTAGAAGAGCCTTTGCAGAGGAAGCTACCCAGCATGGCTTTTTTTCCCTAGAGCTTTAAGAATGACGCTTCCAGGCAGCTGCAAAATTATTTCCCCTCTCTTTCCAAGTTTGTACCAATCCTCTCTTACGGCCACGAAATCTGAGGATTTGCTTTGTCTAAAACAAGTTAGAGCCGATGTAAATCTGACAAGGAAGGAAGAATTCCTATGGGCTTAGAAACAAGGGGAAAATGTGGAGATGCTAGATGACTGTAGAGCCATAAAGAACATGATAAATAAAAGAAAAAAAACTAAAAAAAAACCCCAACCCCCCCAAACCAAAAAAAAACCCCACCACAAACCAAGAGAAGCACAGCTGACGTTCCTAAAGGGAAGGGGAATTCATAAAGGGTATCTGATAATGAATAAAAAATACTTAAATAGTTCTCTATATGTTAATAGCAGTAAACATTGCAGAAGATTTTCCCTAAATAACCGTTAGTAGGATGCCATTTACACCACTTCTGCTGCAGGTACATCACCTTTGCCAGCATCTATTGCGAAGTTAAATAAAACCTCTTTAGCACTGGCTGACAAACACTAATGTGGGGCACAATAAATCTTAACTAGATTGCAAGGGCAATGAACCATGTGCTTGCACTTGCTCCTCTGAGGTCAGCCTAAATCTGGCAGTGCTGATGTAAGTGAAGGGCCAGGAGACTGGTTCCCAGACAAAAGTCAACCAGAGAAGACTGACTGTGGATACAGGAGGTATTAAAGAGAACATCATCTGGCTTGTACTTGCCTCATGAATCTCCTTGGTTTTGAGAAATCCATGGGTAAACATCACATTGCTGTCAAGAGCTACTGACTGCTGCCAGACAGCAATCTAGCCAAGTGCACGTGAGCATGCACAGCAGAGCAGCTTCAGAGGAAGCCATCTGGGAAAGGAAAAGGGGCATCCCTCTGACAACAAATGGACACAGAATCACAGAATCACAGAATCTTCTAGGTTGGAAGGGACCTTAAAGATCATCTTGTCCAACCGTCAACCTGACTGACACAAATAGACACCCACACAACAAACAAGGAGCATCATCACTAAACCATACCTCCCAGCACTACATCAACCCGTCTTTTGAACACCTCCAGGGATGGGGCCTCAACCACCTCCCTGGGCAGCCCATTCCAATGCCTGAGAACCCTTTCCGTGAAAAAATTTTTCCTAATATCCAGCCTGAACCTCCCCTGGCGCAACTTGAGGCCATTTCCTCTTGTCCTGTCGCCTGGGACTTGAGAAAAGAGACCGACCCCCATCTCTCTACACCCTCCTTTCAGGGAGTTGTAGAAAGCAATAAGGTCTCCCCTCAGCCTCCTCTTCTCCAGGCTGAATAACCCCAGCTCCCTCAGCCTCTCCTCATAAGACTTATTCTCCAGACCCCTCACCATCTTTGTCGCCCTTCTCTGGACCTGCTCCAGCACCTCTATGTCTTTTTTATGGTAGGGGGCCCAAAACTGGACACAGTACTCAAGGTGAGAGTACTCAGTCTGCACAGCCACATGGCAAAGGTGAGGTAGGCAGTAGAGGGTCAACCTGGAATCCTGCACTCTGCTTTTTGTACCATGGGTTGGCCAGAACACTGCAGTTCGTGCCACGCATGGCTAACAGCTGTAACCCTTTTGCCAAACACAAAGGCAAGTATTTCTTTCCTGCACTGCACTTCTAATTCAAATTCTTTTATTTGGCCTGGATCTGCTGGGAGTGCGGCTTACAGAGATTGATGTGTAATCATTGGCACTCACTGCTGTCTTCTAGGAACATAAGAGTTACTGGCTCAGACCACATATTAATTCACTCCACTACCAGCATGATGGTAGCCAACAGCAAAAGCTGCGAAGGAAAACACAAGAAAGCTTCTTTGAGAAATTCCCTACCCCACGGGAAGCTGCTGTTGAACCTTATTAATTAGAGGTTAGTTTATGCCCTGAAGCTTAAGACATTAAATCCATTATAAATATGCATGCCTGTTCTTCAGAACTTCGGGGTAATTCAGAGATGTCATACAACTGACACCACGCCTGAGAAGCATGTAAGTGCTCACTCCATTTAACAGATGGGCAAACAGGGAGAGAAGTCAAGCAGCTTCTCTGCAGTCTAGTGAGCAGGCAGACTGGTGGTGGCTCTAGCAGGTGAACAAGATGACACAGGCAGCTTCCAGCTCTCCTCCTGCAGGTGTCTAGCTGTATTACCCAATTCCTGCTGCACAGCTCCTCTGAGATTAATTTCCTCTTCTGCAAAATGGGTGTGTTTATCTACCTACTTAATGAGATTTTTAGAACTGAATAATATTTGTATTACACAATTATTATGCATTACTGACACTAGGCAAAGTTAGAAAAAGGAATAGATGTACTGCCAAGGGATTATTAATTCATTTATTTCACCGCATTTCTAGAAGCTTTGTTCCCCATAGAGCTCTGTCAATGCATCATTTCTCAGCTAGAGTGCCCTTGCAAAGCTAGTTCCAGGCTCTTGTGCTTAACCGATAAGTAACTCTGGCAGTGCTGTAAGCATGGAGTGTATATAGATTGAGCCAGTAAATTTTATACTAAAATGGGGTTTCTCTTTTTTTAATCTTTCTTTTTTTTTTTTTTTTTTTTTTTTTTTAAGCCTCTATTGCCCAACTGCTAAGAGCCTCGAAACTCTCTAGTATGGTCTGGGAGCAAGGATAACTGTAAAATTTTCATGTCCTGTTTCCAGAAAGCAACAGAGAGGAGTCTGAATGAATGAAAAATGAAAGAAAAGACTTATGCAAAAGCACACATCTTTTGTACAATAATCATCCACAATGCCCTAAACAAAAGCACCAGTCCTTGGTCATATCAGTGGAGTTTTGGGATGATATTGAAGACCAAATTTCATAGAGACAGAAGAATGTGCAGTACTGCCACAAGAATTGCAGCATGGTTTGTATACGTATCAACTAGCTAATACTCTAGGTAGTTTGGATGTTAAAAAGCAATTAAACCATAACAGCACAGCCTTTGAATGTAAATGAAGTAACAAGAGTTCGTCCAGCCTGGACTGAACCATGGGTTTCAAAAGAATTGTTTCATTTGGTATTTGAGCTAAGTTAAAGCTAGCAAGCTCACCTCAAGGTACATGCAGGCCACATTTTCTAAGTGGCCTAGTGCACCCCACAGCTTTGACTTTTTATTATTTCCAGTCTGATCACTGGTTGTGTAACCCACCTTGACTAGTTATGACCCACACTCCTTTCTGGAAGGCAATGACAACAAGAAGAACAGTAAGCATCTTACATTTGAAGTCCAACAGTCTCATGTGACAGTTTAGATAGAGGGTGTCACGTTTGATTCCCATAGGCCTAGAAGACGTAGAAGAATTTGGCCCAGTGGAAGGCAGAGTGCAGAAATAATAAATGATGAAGTCAAGGTGAAACAAGGAGTGGTTACTCTGCCATTGGCTTGTACACCTAGCACAGCAGAAGCGGTAAATTTCTGGTAAGTGGTGGCTGGTCCGTTCAGAAAGAAGGTAAATTTTAAAAAGATTGGAAAACAAACCCTCTAAACGTAGCAGGGTGGAGAGCAGATGAGAGTAGTTTCAGCCCTTGTCAACTGTACAGGACACCTGCCTGTTCTGAACCAGAACAGCTCCTTATCATGCTCTGGTATCTCTGTGCACAGCTAAAGCCTGCCTGAGTTAATTAGAAGTTTCTTAAGCCTTATCTCTGTGTATTTTCCTACCTCAGCTTTGGGAAACACCATTAGTCAGTTATGATACACAGCAAACACAGCAATTTATGCAGCACAGAAATCATTACCCCCCAAAAAACTACTTCTTCCAAGGGTATCATACGGATATTAAATTTTCAATGCTAGTTAACTCCAAAGAGTTGGAAGGTAGGTCAGTTTATTTATTTTTCATGATCATGACAGACTCTTTAATTCTGATCCATGTAATAATGTAATTCAAAAGAGTATTTCCCCCTGGAGAAAACACGGTTGGCACAGCAAAGCTGTTCTCCAAACCCCGCATGATGCATTTCCAAGTGAGAGTGGAAGCTTTTCAGGGATCACTGTCCCTACTGAGCATGTAATTATGTGCCATCCCGAACAAGGACAGATGTAATCACGTGCTGACATGCCCAGGGGCCACGACACACAGTGTCAAACCTAATGAGTGCCATGGGCACCTCTTTAATATGAAGCAATAGTTTCGAGGTAAGAAATACACTGCCTCATTACACAGTCTTCTACCAGAATGCCAGTTTAGATGGATAAAATCACATTACTGATTTTTTTATTTTTTTTTTTTAGTACTGTAGGTTTTGTGTCAGGAATATTTTAATCTATTCTAAATAAGTTAGTTATCTATTCCTTATAGTGGGGACAGATAAAATTACTTCGTTGGTGTAGTTCTTTTATCCTACTCAATTTGCACAGTTCAGTACAAATAAACACAAAGCCCTAGCATCAAAAGATTAATAGAAATGTATAGCTGTGAAAGCAGTCTAAAAGCAATACAAAATTTTCTTTTCCAAGGGGTAGATTTCATTTTCTGGCTTCTTAGATGAATCTAGGGTAAACAGTTTTTCTAACTGAGACAATGAAAATTACCTGAATTTTGTAGATTCTTCTGGTCTCCTTATCCAGGTGCAGTTCTGCAGTTTTGTGACTATGTGAAGATAATAATCTTCTGAGTATCTAAATAAGGAGAGAACATCAAACACTAGAATATATATGTATGTATATTTAGAAACAGTCTCTAAAACATTCAAATGATGCATTTATTAATAATAATGTGCATGATGCATATATAATAGATTGCTTTTAGAACTTCATGACCTATTTTATTTTTGTAATTTGTAACAGCACTATCCTCATTTAATTAGCACGACCTATTAAACATTGCTTCTTAATAGTGATATCTTAATGAACTTTTCTTCTCATAAACTTTTGAAAGTACACTAGTTTCAAACTTAAATATTTGACCTTAAATATCTTGAAGTTATTAGAAATCATCTCAAGTGCAGAAGGCCAAAATAATACCAAAAATCTCTCATGTTTGGTGTTTTAAACTTCAAAAATGTTTTGAAATGTGGCTCTTACAAGCCAGAATGAAACATTACACTTATTTTCTTTCGTTTACCTTGTAGAGTCCCCAAAGCTCAATTCAATCATTTAAGACCATAGACCAATATTTACAGATGTAAGTTTTCCTTCAAATTATCTGTTAAATAAAACAATCCCTTGTTTTACATCACCCAGCACTTTGGTTACATTGGTACGTGTAATCAAAGAGCTTTCTGCTCCTTTTAAACCCTTTCAAGACATTTGGCTTGTCCATACGTAAAATACTTCAGAACATGTGAGTCAAAAGAATAAAGACACTTCTTCCCTTACAGGTTTGATGTTAATACTTCTTCCATTTCTGCTTGGATCCTAATACAGGTTTTTTTTTTAAAACAGTAACTCTGACTTATAAGGAGGACTGGGGGAATGGGAAGAAAAGATGATATGGGTCCCATGACTATATATTCCATGGGACTCATGTCTCCAGAAAAGAACTACCTTGCATTATTTTAGCAAAAAAAAGGTTAGCATTGGCCCAAAATCAAATGATCATGAGCTTATCTAAGCTGGAATTTAGAAGTGTGTATTTTGAACAGTTGTACAAGAGTTGGGATGGCAAGAAACCTCATTTGTTTTTAAATGGAGCAAGAGAATTGATAAAAAGGAATA
Source organism: Calidris pugnax (assembly GCF_001431845.1). Lineage (NCBI taxonomy): Eukaryota > Metazoa > Chordata > Aves > Charadriiformes > Scolopacidae > Calidris > Calidris pugnax. The sequence continues at coordinate 4,577,638 of NW_015090775.1, read as the reverse complement.
TAAAAAAGGCTGTGGTGGTGACTTGCAGCAGCGGAAGTCAACAACCTGAGAGCTTCCTTCTCTCTGTGTTCAGCATGCTTTTTGTGCCATGGCCTTACGGTAAACATTTGAAAAAACAGAAGCCTTTTTTGTTTGCTTCATAAAACTACTGCAACTGCTAAAGTTAACTTGCTTATCTGCTCCTGAATAAAATCATGTCCCATTTCCACATGGAAAAAGAAATGAAACTTTTTAGAGGAATTCTGCATTAGAATGGGTTTTTGGCTCAAGTTTGCACCTGTGACAACACGTACGATTTTCATTCTGCAGACTTAGCAAACTCTTAAAGGAACTAGAGGACTCTGACCAAATTGATTTTCCTGAGCCCTTGCACAACTCAAGGGAGCAGGAATGGATGGGCAGAAGTGGGAGAAGCACAAAACTAGTTTTATTGCAGCTGTAGCTGATCTGACCTGGTGCAGAACATTCCTCCTCCTCTCAGTCCAACTCCAAATCTGTTCTCTCTCTCATGTCTCTGCTGATACTTACTTGAGTCCACCTCTCTTTTGTTTTTGCCAGCTTTTGTACTTGTCAAATGCCTTCACAAACCACTTTAATTCACTACTGTGACCAAAAAAAAAAAAAAAAAAAAGGAAGAAAAAAATATGCATACACGTTTTCTCCAGGAAAGATTCCATTGAACACCACAGCCAGTATGAGCAAGGAGTGACTGGAGTGGAGAAACTGTGAAGGCCGCCTTATTTTGGCAACTGCCTCCTGGTATGTTGTGTTGGCAGCCTTGGAACTACAGTTAGAGAAAATGGAACTACTTTCTTGCTGAAGCTGCTACGCAAATTGGCTCACTGTGGGGTCAGACAAGTGTCAATAGCAGCACAAGGCAGCACTGGGAGTGCATGTGAGGGGAGGATGGGACAGAAGCACAGGACCGAAATAGCCTGTGCTGATGTTGAATCACTCATCTAGTTGTATTCCTTAAGGCTAAACAGTAAATAACTCTTAGATGCTGGGACTTATGGAAAAATTCCAAGAATTAATAGGATAACAGAGCATGAAGAGTTACTTAGGCTATCACTATCTAGGAGAAAAAAATAGAGAAAAAGCAAATTCTAGCCTAAAGACACTGATAAGAAGAAGATCAGAGTCAGAAATGAAAAGAAAAATTACCATCAGCTCGGAAAGAAATTGCAGGGACTGACAAGTTATTAGCAAGTCACAGGGAAACATTTGGTAAGGAGAAAAATCAAAGCATTGTCCATAATGCTAGTTCTAATGCCTCACGAGAAACACAGGCACTCACTGTCAGAAAGTGTAAGGACCTTCTTATCCATGTAACAGAAGCTGCACCGAGGGTAAAAAAAACAATTACAATGCAAGAACATGGCCACCTCTCCACTGCTGGCTGCTGGATGGAATCAATCTTGCTCAGAGGTGTCCAAACTCACCACCAGCTCATGCAGAAAAGCACCATTTTACAGGTCTTTACCAGACAGAACACCACCTCTGCTCGCCTGTGCATCCAGTTTTGCTCCTCTTGTGACTTATAAAGATGCCACGGACCGTCAGAACTCATCCTGGCACAGCACTGCAAGAGGCAGAGACAACCCAGTGGCATGTCCCGGGGAGCAGGAGCTCATGCCAGGGACAGCCCTGCAAAGTGGCCACTGCAGCTGCTCACACCAATATAAGGCTTCCATGAAATGTGGCTGGAAAGCTGCCTGGAAGAAAAGGACCTGGGGGTGTTGGTAGACAGCAGGCTTAACATAAGCCAGCAGTGTGCCCAGGTGGCCAAGAAGGCCAATGGCATCCTGGCTCGTATCAAGAATAGCGTGGCCAGCAGGAGTAGGGAAGTCATCGTGCCTCTGTACTCGGCACTGGTGAGGCCTCACCTCCAGGGCTGGGTTCAGTTTTGGGCCCCTCACTACAGGAAAGACATTGAAGTGCTGGAGGAGAGCCACCAAGCTGGTGAGGGGCCTGGAGAACAAGTCCTATGAGGAGAGGCTGAGGGAACTGGGCATGTTTAGTTTGGAGAAGAGGAGGCTGAGGGGAGACCTCCTTGCCCTCTACAACTACCTGAAAGGAGGGTGTAGAGAGGCAAGTGTTGGCCTCTTCTCCCAAAGGACGAACGACAAGACCAGAGGAAATGGTCTGAAGTTGCGGCAAGGGAGATTTAGATTAGATATTAGAAAGAACTACTTTACTGAGAGAGTGGTCAGGCCCTGGAACAGCCTGCCCAGGGAGGTGGTGGAGTCACCATCCCTGGAGGGATTTAAGAAACGTATAGACATGGCTCTTCAGGGCCTGCTCTAGTGCCCAAGGTTATTGGTTTATGGTAAGGTGTTGAGTGTGGGGTTTAGTTGGTGGGTGCAGTGTTTTTGGTGGGCGTTTGGTGTGGTGTGTTTTGTATTTGTTTGGTTGTGTGGTTTTTTTGTTTGGTTTTTTTGTTTTTTTGTTTTTTTTTTGTGGTTGGACTCGATGATCTCAGAGGTCCCTTCCAACCACTAAGATTCTGTGATTCTGTGATTCTGTGAAGTCTATTTGAATACAGACAATATTCCTATAGATTAATTTTTTTAGACTCAAAGTGAAGCTCTGGGATTTGCCGCATCTGGGTTTACAGCCCAGAAAGCTTTGTTTTCCTTTCAGGAAGCCTATTTTAGCATTTCCTGCTTTAAAGGAGCCTTGGGGACTCACTTCTCCAAAGGAATCATCCAGAAGGCCATCAGGGTATCATCTAATGGCTCTGCTGTAACTCAGTCTGTTTTCAAGAGCTGGGACAATACATGTATTTCCACTGGCACCCAGGAGCTTACAGCACGTATTCACTGAAGCTAAAAGGGTTTTATTATTAAGATAAAAAAGCTTTTGTAAATTGAACTATAAAAATATGTGGACAAGACAATAATTACAGTGCTGAGAATAGTGAATGAAACACACTTTGTCCTGGTTTTGTCTGTCACCCGCACCACAAGTGTTATAATAACTTGGTGTTGTTGGAAACTCACTTATACTGTATTTGCCTTGCTGACAAATAACACCTGGGAGGGGTTTTTTTGCCTATAGTACTTGTCAGGTATGCAGTGACCTTCTACATTAACTGCAGTGGCTAAGGAGGAATTATTATGCACAGCTGAAGCACTGACAAAGTATAAGTATCTTCTAATTTCTGGCAGATATCTGAAGGACAACAGCAAGGACAGGAGTGTTGAGATGGTAGGGAGACAACAGGCAAAATGTCAGAACAGAGAGAGGTGCAGCCCCACCTGGTTACTTGCTAAAGCTAAATGCCTAGCTCAAAAAAAGCTATTTAAATTAGAAGGAAAACTGAACAGCAGGAGTGAAAAAAGGAGATATTATTATTTGGCAGCTTATGTTTCAGAGAGAAACAAATTAAAAGAAAAGCAACAGCAGGAAATGCAAAAGAAAAGGAGGATCCCTTTTGCCTTTGAACACTTTAATACTATCAAAACAACTATCAGTTTTTAAGGCCCTCAAAAGAGCGTGCACAGGGCTTGCCCTAGAATAAAAATGGAAAACTGCCAGCAAAACTCAGCATTTCAGGCTCTTTATCACCACCAGCACATACCTGCTATAATAATAACTTCCCACTTACATAGCATTTTTTACTATCAAATAATTTGACAAGCTTTAAACGAGTAATTTTTTCCCTGTCTGCCAGCTTAAGAGGGAAGAGTGTCCAGAATGTCCCTGAAAGTCTAGAACTGCACTATAAAGCGTTTATGTACCATGCCTGTGGGTCACACCTTGGAAAAGCAGCAAAGAGCCCTCCAGCTCCTCTCAGGGAAGGGTAACAAGCTGCAATATTCATGGCACAAAACAATCCCTTGCTCCTTTCTTCCAAGCATCAGTTTCTCTTCCTACCTGCCCAATTCATCTTCTGCCTCGTTAAGTGGTGCAGCTCCTCCTTTCTCTTTAGCCACAGAATAAAGGTCTGAAACTTTGTGAAGTTTTTTTCCTACAATCTCAGCTCCCAAACGTTCTGGGTATGAAGAGCACATCTGCATTGCTGCAGCCTGTACAACTTTGTAACACGCAGGATAAATAACAGCATTTCTATTGCTCTAAGTGGATTTTGGAGGAAATACAGCGACTGGTTGTCCTTGTCTTGCTGTTAATCGCTCAGCTTTTCAACCAACTGTATATTTTGACCTGTTTGCCAGTCTCTGTTTCAGCTCTCACTAGCAATGCGTCAGTAAAGTAACATCGTGGTTTACCACCTTTCAAAAGAGGAAAAACTTCAATGATAGTGTTGCTGATGAGGTGGAATATCGGTGGGAGAACAGGTTATAGAGGAGAAAAAAAGAAAATCATTTTAAAAAACCCCAGAATTCTGGGAATATGGTGACTTAAGAACAGGTGAAAGATCTTAAAATGCAATGAAAAAGTGAGGAAGGGGCAGAAAAGACAGGAGGTGTTTTAAAATCATGATTTAATGCTGTTTCTGCGTTAAGGAAAAAATTGACTCCTCCAGTTCTTTGAATGAGGAAAGGTACATAACTACTTTTAGCAGAACTTTTTTTTTCTCATTCCTTTTCTCTTTTCACAAATGGAGGGGAAAAAATAAAAAGCTTCCAATTTTAAAGACACTATGGCATGTAATTAATTTTAAGCTGGAGCTTGATCCCAATGGGAAGTCTTTCTTATTTACGATGTTTTATTTATTGGTGCATCCATATAGGCAAAATATTACATGTCAAAAAGAATGGGCTGCTTCTCCCATTAACACTTCAGAAAGTGGGAAGGAGTTTGAGGAGGGCTGATATCAAAGGGGGGTTTTTCATGTCAGGAAAAGGCAGAACTGCAAGTTGAAACCCAAAATTGAGGTGGTTTTTCAACGTATCTAAAATTGAATTATTAGTATCCTGTGGACTAGTTATTATAAAGACTGCAATTAATTACCACATTTTTATACTACTACATTTCCATACTCACTCTAGTGAATACGCTGAAAAGAATCCATTAATGGAGGTTGCTCATAGCAGGAATGTTCACCAATCAGGAAAAAGACACTCAAGAATGAAATCATACCTTATAGATTCTGTTCAGCCTTCTTGTGAATATCTTGGAATAAAATGCTGCTAACTGGCAAGGAGAAATCTTGTTGACTTACATTGTGAAAATAAAAAAAATAAAATCCAACCTTGAATAAATCTAATTCATGTGAAAGAAAAAATGCAGGCAAACATTGGTTGAACAATTTCAGTTTCCTGTTGTGTAGCTCCACATTCATATCATTGAGAATTATGCAAAAGAGGACAATCTTCTACCTTTCTATTTAAAACAAACAAAGCAGAAAGCACAGCAAATACCTACCTTTTCTTCTTGATAGATGATGACAAAATGTTGTCCTGAATTGCCTTACATTTTGAAGCCTGTTCAAACTGGTAGATTCCATTTTTATTAACAGTTGTTCTGGTGGGAAAAAGGGTGGGAAGAAAAAGCAACAAACTTTAAAAGAGAGAACATATTCTGACAATGCTGTCAAGTTTACTTTGCTATGACAATAAGATTAATAACCATTGATTTAGCTGAAAAAATTACCAAAGAAATCTTATTGACTTCTATTGTCAAGCTCTCATATAAAAGGGGAGTTCGCTGTTACTGACTATAAAATATTTGATTCTTTAAAGTAACCCTGTTTCATAGTTTAAGTTATATTTTCTACTTTACACTGTAATCAAAAAATGTAATTAAAGAAAGAAATGAAATGGCAAGACTCTTGAGCATTACATTTTGAAGATATTTAAAATATTCACCAGTAAAGTATTTAGCAAGTGTGATTTCCTAAAGTTGTTGATGAAATGCAATATTCAGTGCCAATATAATACGTACAGGGAACACCACAGGGGAAGTGGATCTTTCTACGTGGACCTTAAGTTATTGACTCAAGCTTAATACTTCCTTCCTTGTTTATTCTTTATTTACACAGTAAGAATAAATACTTGTAAAAGGAGCCAAGGTAAGTGCCAGACAGCGATCTTTAATTCCTGTTGTCTTATTTTCACCAAACTCCTGTGTGGTCCTCTGGTCTGGCAGTCCCAGTAGAAGACTGAGCTGTGAATTAGTAAATGACTGCAATACCAAGGTCTTATTCCGTTCACATCAGTTCACCCCGTCTCTCAGTTCAATCTCATACAATCACCCTCCTCTGTCATCTACCTTCTGCTGTACGTATTGCCATTTACCAGGGAGTTTTCTTCCTCCAGCATTTTTATTTTCCTTGCTCCTCACCATTTTCCCCTCTCTCCCTTCCCTGTTCCTTTTGGGTTCCTTCCACTGATTCACTACTTACAGAGCACCGGGACACCACAATGTGTTTGTCCTACCCAGAACTAGAAATACAGAAGATCCAGATGCTGTGTCATTCACTGCTGGGTGTGAGCTGCAGCACTGACTGGAACCTGTGCTGTTCTTAGAAACACAGAACAACTGAGCCACCTCTGTATATGCAAAGAGAAAGGGTCTTCCTGCTTTGTGCACAATGCACTCTGCTTCTGAACCATCATTCCTTTTACTAACAAGGACCAAAACTCCACTGCCTTTACTTATGAAAACACAGAAGCCACGTATCAACAAGATTTCGGACAAGCTGATTTTGAACCTCTTTTACTTCGGAAAGATGCCATTTCAAGTCACAGAGTCAGAGTGGCTGAGGCTGGAAGGCCCCTCTGGAAATCATCTGGTCCAACCTCCCACTAAAGCAGGGCCACCTACAGCCAGCTGCCCAAGACAGCATCCAGACAGCTTTTTAGCAGGGCCACCTACAGCCAGCTGCCCAGGACAGCATCCAGATAGCTTTTGAATATCTCCAAGGATGGAGCCTCCACAACCTCCCTGGGCAATCTGTGCCAGTGCTCAGTCACCCTCACAGCGAAAAAGTGTTTCCTGATGTTCAGAGGGAACCTCTTGTGCTTCAGTTGGTGCCCATTCCCTCTGGTCCTGTCACTGGGCACCACTGAGAAGAACCTGGCTCCACCCTCTTTGTGCCTTCCATCTGGGTCTTGATAAGGTCCTCCCTGAGCCTTCTCTTCTTAAAAAACTAAATTCTTAAACAATTCAAATGACAAGAAGAGTAACTGAAGAAGAGTGAGCAGAATAAATGCTTGTTTATTTTGCTACCAAACTGCCTGGCGTGTTCATAGCTACCCCAGGGAGGAAGAGGAACAAAGCCCTTCTCCTTCTCTTTCCATTGCCCATGAATTTTCTAGTGAATCACTCACTCCATAGGAGCAACTCACCCAGGACAGAGGCTGCAGAGGAGAGACATCAGCTCTCTTTCCACCACCAAGAACTTCTTCCCAGTATACACTCCATGCCCCTAAGGAAGCCTGCAGTCTGCCTGCTCCTTCTTGAGGGCAACACTAAGACAACACAACATATCCCTCTGCCCTTTCAGTTCTGCAGTGACTTTAATAGATGGTAGCAGCTGGCACTGCCTACTGAGAGCTCCTTGGCTGATCCTGCATACAGCTCCTTATCTAATTCTTTTTCAAGGGGTGCCACACCAACAAGGGGGAAGAAGGCTCTCAGAGCACACAGTTGAGAGCGAACAACTCAGCACATCTTACACACTAAGTACCAGCAAATATCCTGCCTGCACCATTTACACACACAGCTTTATTGCACCTTGGTCTGAACCAGGTCTACACCGAAGAGCCAGGTGGGCCTTTTCACAAAAGAAACCAACATCAGTTCCCCAAAAGATTTAGTTAGCACCAAATCATGTCTCCCCTTTCTTGCTTCCCGAATTCAGTAAACTCAAACAGTTCAGCTCAAAGTAAGAGAAATGGCCACATGCAAAGCTTCACTGCATAAATGGCACCTCGAAAAACAACTCCTGGCATCATAAGCCAAGCGCACGCATGTTACAGCTGCTAATAAGTCTTTCATTACAACTAAAAATCAAGATGCTGGATGCTTATTTGGGAAGTGGCTCCAGCCCTTCTGAGCCACAGCTGGCCAGACGAGACCTTCTTTAACACAGGAAGGCTGCCAGGAAGATCAGGTTGAGGACAGACCAGCTCGCTGCGAGGTGCCTTTTTATGGCCAGAGAATCACAGAATGGTTTGGGTTGGAAGGGACCTTAAAGATCATGGAGTTCCAACCCCCTGCCCTGGGCAGGGACACCTCCCACCAGACCAGGTTGCTCCAAACCCCATCCAGCCTGGCCTTGAACCCCTCCAGGGATGGGGCAGCCACAGCTTCTCTGGGCAACCTCTTCCAGTGTCTCACCACCCTCACAGCAAAGAATTTCTTCCCAATATCTAATCTAAATCTCCCCTCTTCCAATTTAAAACCATTACCCCTCATCCTGTCACTACTCTCCCTGACGAAGTCCCTCCCCATCTCTCCTGTAGCCCCTTCAGCTACTGGAAGGCTGCTCTAAGGTCTCCCCAGAGCCTTCTCTTCTCCAGGCTGAACAGCCCCAGCTCTCTCAGCCTGTCCTCACAGGGGAGGTGCTCCATCCCTCTGATCATCTTCGTGGCCCTCCGCTGGACCCGTTCCAACAGGTCCACGTCCTTCCTGTGCTGAGGACTCCAGAGCTGGACACAGAGCTCCAGGTGGGGTCTCACGAGCACAGAGTAGAGGGGCAGAGAACCACCATTCTTTCAACTCTGTGCAGAGAATCATTAAAAGGTCCTTACAGCTTCCTGTTAATTTATGTCCTGAGATCAGTGGGGCAGTGCATAAATATTCTCTCGACCAGTTACAAGCTCTACTCAACAGACTCTTACTCTTTTTAAATCCATAGGACTAAGATCTGCTGAAGCAAGTCGCCTCGTTTTTTAATACACAATTGCTTTTTATGCACACATTTTCAAGGCTTGAAAAATTCAAAACTGAAAAAGTCGGATAAAAAGGAACGAGCAAAATAAATCCGTGTTCTGTTTTGCCATTAAATCCTGACAATCACTTTTACAGACATCAAGGGGAGAACAAAGGAGTAAGGATTCTTTCTTTCCCTTTCCATGACACATGTGAAAATTGATGAAAATGGCAAAACTGTGGGGGAAAACTAGACACAAATTTTAATTAAAATTCTTTACCCATATAATGCAGGCACACGATAGATCACCAAAATGCTTCTTCTGTGGCTTTTTCTACACAAAAGTTAGTCAATGCTCTTTATGTGGTGCAAAGAAGACATATTTATTTGCCAGACATGCAAAACAATGACTCATTCCAGTAAACGTTAAATTTCTGAATCTCTGTTTCACCGTCAGAGTGGCCTCTGCTTCACATGAGCGAAAGATTTTTGCATTCAGACAAAAGGGGTGTGCAAGGGGCAATCCAAACTTGGACTGCATTATTCATTGCAGAATTGTGCAGACATCAGGCTCGGATTAGATTTCCGATCACTTAGAACAATTATGCTAGGCAGCATCTATCACTAAATGAATTTACCTGACCTAGGGGGTGACAGTCTTTGTTCAGTTCTTAGAACTGCACTAAAACTTGTGCAGCGAAATCAGTTAACGTGTCTAACAATGCAGATATATGGCTACCTTGAACTAATTTTGCAAACTTTTAAGCTAGAAGAGAACTTGTAGTGGAGACCATGTTATATTCTGATGGCCTGAACTCAGAAACGGATGAAACAAGGAAATTTCTGCTACGTTTCCTTTAGAGTTTAGATGTTCCCAAAGCCAGACTCACTGGTCAAAATCTGAAAAAAAAAGTGTGTTGTTTTTTTTTTTTACATCATATACGAACAGCTTGAGGACCACATACTTCCTATGGTAATTCTAGGAACTAAGAAAGTACACCATCTGTACTTTAATAAATCCACAGTAGATTAAGTCCATGTGCCATATTTATCAGCACGTTGTTATTCTATATCTTGCTCTCAGGAAGACAGCAGTTCTTTAAACTGTAAAATTCTTTAAGGCAACGATTGCACCCACCTTCAGAATAAGAAATAAAGAAACTATATGGAAAGTCCACGTGCCCTGTTGCTGCACCTGTAGCATTCAGTCCTGAGACTACAGGGAGCCTTAGTGCAGGGAACCACCAGGCAGACACGCACCTCAGTTAACATGGAGTTCTGGGGGACCAGTGGTACAGGAGGGGAAAGAAAAGGGAATCCTTTTAAAAACAAAACCAAACTCAACCCCAAACTGTTATCAGACTAGGAAAATGGATGGACATAAAATGGATGAAAAAAGGATGAATGGTGGCGGGCAGGGGGGAGGAAAGGCAGAAGGAAAAAGAAAATATAATGCTGAGAATTATACCACGGCATACAGATATGCCCAGGACTGAAAGGCCAGTCCTCCAGAATTCCCACAAAATCAGCTGGAAACAACTGAAAGAACGTGGAGCTCAGAACTGGACTGTTTGGCAGCACTGAAAGCAACAAGAATTTCATCCCTAATTTCAGCAAGAGTCATGTCCACACTGAATGTAAGGAAAAATCCCACTAATCGGCTTTATTCACTCCATGCCCAGCATAACCAGTTCTTGCCTTTTTCCTATGGCTCCCTGCTCTTCTCTGCCTGAAGCAGCACAGGACCTCTGAACCCTCTTCCAGCTGAGCATCTCCAGCTAAAAAGGGTAACTTCTGCATGCAGAACTGCACATTTCCATCCTTCTACCAAAGTGGCACTGAACAACACTATCCAGTTTGTGAATACCTTCTATCTTAATCTTTCCCTTGAAGAGACTAATTTATATCTGAATCTCGTCATCTATTAGTTGAATACTATTAAAAACTCATAATCTGTACTTCCCTAGGAAGGGTGCTCTTAAGTGCTAGCTTTGACACTATTTCAAATGAATCAGATGATAAGAATATAGCGACATTTTTCAGGTTCACAACACCTTGATTAATAAGGCAACACACAATTTAAATGCTTAGTGAAACAGACTATGAAAATGGCTTTATCAAACCATAGGAATAAGAATTTGTCTTGTAACATTAATCACAGTAACTGTGAAAAAGACTGATCCTACTATCCTTGTTCAAGTTCCCATGGAGGTTTTGCTTATCTAAGGAATGCTAAATCAGGTCTTTACGACAAACTGCATTTTGAAATTATTTGGAAGACCTTGCAGTGCATTCACCGGAGTTATACATAACATCAGATACTTTTTATTTATAAAATCCATAAACCACATGACAGGTAACATGACAAGCAACATTCAGCGTCTCATGCTGGGTAAAGTGAAAAGAATAAGGTACTTACACCAAAATGATGTTCCAGTAGTAACGACAGACAGAATGACAGAGCAGTTTCACTTGGACCAAGTAAACAGAAAAGAGGCTGGGAAACCTTTCACCACTGTCAGAACATAAACGTGTCCTGGCAGCTTTCAACTGAACACCTATTCATTTAGACAGAACTAATACCTGAGGCATGTGTTAGAAATGCACTCCTAAAATACGTCTGCATGCATCACTTGGGAATGAAGGAAAAAAATACTAAGAGAGCAGTAAAATTAGTGAAGTGGTCACCAGTGCTGACTAATCTAAACCGTAGCAAATTAAAACTAAGCTACTGTTCATAACTGTGGTAATAGCCCGTTCTTCTTCCCCTTCTGCCTGCCAGAATGCAGTATTTTGACAGGAGACAGAATGTACAGGTCTCTGTAGCATAGTTAATTAAGTATAGTTGTTTATTCCCTAGGCCTGCATAAAGATGTGCTGCCGAGAGAGGAATTGGAGAAACCAACACTATGGAATCCTGCATGAATACTTGTTTACTCATAGCTCCTCAATCACTTCCTCCCACTGTTCAATTACCCCAACAGCCTCTGCACTGTGCTTGCCTTGGACCTGTGAAGACACAGAGTAAGTTAGGGAAATAGTATGTGAATGCCTTAAAATTGGTGACACAAATGGAATAAGAGAGTAGTGGTGGTCAGTTCTTCAGGGTACTGCTGCCTTGTTATTACCTGCATCTAAAGTACATATACGTAGTGCTTTCCACTTCCCGTGTAGGAGCTGGCATCATTTATCTGGGCAGCACAAAAGGAACTAGAATTTCTGCCCAAGCTTAACATAGTACGCCCTGAGTCTCATAACAAAGAAAACACCACCTAGCCTCTCTTACTATTGTCACCTTCCCCTGATAAGCACTAGCAGTGCTGAGCCCTCTATTTTGCTATTAATGCTGCGACTACACAAACAAATATGCCGGCACAAACACAGTTGGGGAGGGAGGACTAAGTGTCTAAAGGTGGGACAAGTCCAAAACTACTTCTTTTAGTTGTACTGTTGGCTTAAGCAATTTTAAGCCGCACTTGCAGTTACAACTTAAAACACTGAGAGGATGACATGAGGCATAAACATGACGTCTTGCAGCATTCTGGTGTAAGTGATACTGATTCCATTAATAAATTTGGGGACTACTAGAGAAATCTTACTAACAATGGCCCTTTTTTTTTTTAGTAAGAAACCCTACTAACAGGCACAGTAGGTTGTGAAATGAACCCAAGACCAAAACTGGAAGTCCCACTGTAGATGTAGTCCCATTGTTTGAGTTATCTAACACTGAGCAAGGAAAAGTGGTAAGAAATGTCCTGTAAGAGACAAACTGCATCTTCAAGGTTATTTACTAAGACACAGTCCTCAGAGAACTTTAGGTGCCTGGTCACCATCTAATTAAACATCGCTGTGCATAACAGCTGCCTAAATATCTGTGACAGTCTGAACCAATCCCCTGCTTTTCATCCTTTCATCCTTCAGTTTCACCCTTTTAAAAAAATTACTCGAAGTAGAAGAACAGATTAGCTTTCAATATTGCGAGGCAACAAAATAATAGGGCCTTAGAGATTCTTCAGGAGATGTCTGGTTACAAATATGCTCCAACAGCAAAGAAAATCATGATAAGAAGAAAGATTATCTTGCGATTATGAAGATTGTTTAGGTTACTTATACTTCGAGTTCAAGAAGGACAGAGCCTAGGTTTTTTTTCTTTTTCATTTCCTGGATCCTCCCACCAAATCTGGTATGCAAATCTTAGCTTTCCAGAAAAATGTGTCAAACTGATGAAAAGATCAGAGTCTAACCTATCATCCATGCACACCCTCTTACGCAGGAAAAGACATTGCTGTCAGCGACACAGCAATGCTTCTCAAACCATCAGGGTACTTTAGGAGAACCATACTTGGCAAAGTCTCTCCCAATACATTGTTCCTAGTTTTATCCATTAACTCACTAGCGTGGCCTCATCCGATTCAAAAATTCACTAACCCCTGTACAACCTGTTTCAACGGGGGACTCTTCTGTCCTGTCGCTATACTCGTGGATACTGCAGCAAAACCCCACTGCAAACTGGACTCTCATTCCTATTGACCATCCATCTCCATCACTGAGGGGATCTCTCTGAATCTCCTGAATGAGTCCAGATGCTCTCTGGATCAAATCTCTCCAGCATGGCCCTCGGCCAGGCCCAGTCCAGCTGCTGCCTGGATCAAACCCCTACAGCATGGCTCCCTGCCCAGAGCTGCTCTCTGGATTAAGTAACAGCTCCTGGTCAGTCCAGCAGCTCTCTCTCCTTCCTCCTATGCCAAACATGCACCACAGACTCCTGTCAGGCCAGCTTACTAAGCACAGGCACTCAGGTGAGAAAGAACATCCTCTCCTGGATTCAGCCAGCAAGCTATCCCTCCAATGGCACCGCTGTTAGAGGAGCTAGAGTGAAATGAAACTTTTTTTGATTAATAATTTACTTGTCACACTTTTGCAGTCACTTAGCCACGACGAAATACAAGTTCAGGTTGATCAAAACTAGCTCCAAATTGATGCCAGGCAGATTAAGGAAAAATGTGTATTTAAAATCTGGCCTTATTACACTTGCCTTATTATAGAGATTAAAAACTGACCCATACACGACATGGATTTTCAGCCCTCGTCGGTACTGTGCTGCTTCCACTTTCTTTGCTCCAGTTGTGAGCATACTAACAGCAGATGGGAAGCAGCCAGACTCTGCTCTCTGAAGTGCTCTCTGCCAGCATTTCTAGTCAATTTGACTCCATGGTTTAGCACACCGAGCTGAGGGGAAGGAGACTGCAGCTCAGAGACTAGCAGGGAAAAGCAAGAGTATGAGAAGACGGGGCCGGGGGGGACCACAGACATGACACAGAAGCGAGTGGACAGGAGAATGGAGAGACAGCTACAAAAAACAAAGCAGAACAGAGTACGTTCTGCAAAACCAGTACATAGTGAGGAGTGGAAAAGACGGAAAAAAAGAGGCAGAAAGGGAAAAAATAAGCACAGGGAAGAAAAGCAGGCTTAGAAGCACATAACAGCAGTTAGAATTCTGCAAACGTTCCTGTTTCTTTTGTTTCACTCTCATTTCAAAAGCTGTTATAAACTTACAGCTTGTGAAAGTTCTAAATTTTGAGGCAGGGCACAAGGGTCTCTCATCGGAAACAGGTAAGAAACCTCCTGTCAGGGCACACTGCAATACTTACTCCGACCAACGTCCCTTGCATTCAGTTGGGGAAATCGTTTGTTCTTTTAACCCCCAACCCAGCTAGATTGGATGAGATGGCACCTCGGGTAAGGTTAATTAACTGCATTGTCACCACTGACTCCAGTATAACCCAAACATCACAGCTCCTGTTAAAGACCCAATTCCCAAGTCCTTTCTAGTCTTTATCACGTCTTTTTGACCATAATATATATAAACATACAACAATCATCGGAATGGTGATGCTAATGAGGCCATATAAAGTAAAACAGAACAGCAAAAATATTTGCAAGCTACTTCTTTTCATAGTAATCTCTCATGTGTGGATTACACCACCCTGTTCTGCACTATTAGTTTTCCTACAGCTGTGAAGACTCAAGAGCACGCCCTGTTCTGCACTATTAGTTTTCCTACAGCGTGTGAAGACTCGAGAGCACGAAAACAGAGCTGTTAATATTGAAGCCTGCACTTAAGGCACGACATGTTTCACAGCTAATTTACCAAATATTGCCATATTAAGCTTCGCAGTATAAAACAAGGGGCTGTAAAGCAAAGATCTAAACTGATACAAAAGATCAAGACATGGGACCAAGCGAAAGGGTGAAGTAAGATGCTACACAACATGAAAAAGGCTTCGTATGTCTGGCCCTCATCCTATGAAAAGAGAGATCTGTATTTTTGACTCAGTGCACATTAGAAAAATGACAATAATATTGCCCAACTCCAGCTGCACCTTCCTGGAAAGAATAATAAAAGCCACCTGGGACATGCCATTTGGCCAGCACTTTTTGCATGGTGCAAAACTGTTATACGTGACATCTTATTGGGCTCAAACCCCAGCGGCGGAGTGACAGCCGTCACTAAGAGGCCTGAGGAGAAAAACATTTATTACGGTCAAAGCGAATTTTCATTTTTGGGGGTACAGTAAGCCTCTAACACTCTGCCTGAGTGTGAAGCTGCCAAAAGACAAGGGAGAACGAGCCGGAGCCAGGGCGAATTCCTGCTCCCGGGGTCCCTTCCCGGGGGACCCGCGCGTCGGGCGGCTGAAGGCGGGCGGCCCCTACCTGTTCCCGGCCTGAGGGAGGGCGGCTGAGGGGGACCTGAGGGCTCGCCCCACTTTCGGCGTGACAGCCGCCGCTCCCGCCTCCTCCTCCTCCTCCTCCTCCCAGCCCCTGCCAAGCGAGACGGGGAAAACAAAAAAGGGGGGGGGGTTCGCCGCCTCCCGCTCCTTCTTCCCCCAGCCGGCTCCAGGCTCTCCCGCCCCGCAGCCCCCACCGCCCGGCCCCGGCCGCCCTACCTGGCGCGGAGGGGCTGCTGGCCGCCCAGGCGCAGGAGGCAGCCGCCCAGCAGCAGGCTGCCCAGCGCGGCGGCCAAGGCGATGACAGCCCGCATGGTGCGCTCGGCAGCGGCGCCCGCCGCAGCTACGGCCGCCCCATAGTATTTAAGGCAGGCTGCGGGGAGGGGGAGGCGGCCATGGCAGCCACAGGGTCTCTCCGCTCCGCCCCTCGCCCGTTCCGCCGGCCGCAGCCCTGCGCCGCCGCCGCCATCAGCCCCCCGCCTCCCACCGCGCTGAGGGGCCGGGCGGGGGCAGGCCGGGCTTTTCGCCCAACTTTCCCCTCAGGCGAGCGGCGCGGTGATCCCGGGACAGGTTTCCCCGCGGGATGGTGGCCGCTGTGCCGGGGGTAGATGGGGCTACCTCCCCGGTTTCCCCGCAGGTTCCCGGGGCGGCGGGGGGCGGCTGGGCTCGATAGAGCTGCCGCGGCCTGAGGGGGGGCAGGAGGCGGGCAGCCTTTGCCGGCGGCCGCTCAGGGCGTTTCGGGGTAGCGGAGGCGGCGGGGCAGGTCCCCTCCGGTGCGAGGGAGTTAAAATGGTGCCGAAACTTGAAGAGGGGAGAGCGGGGGTGCCGTGCGGGGCGGCGGCGGGATGAGGTGGGGGGAGGCCCGGGCAGCCCGGCCCTGCCCCGGGGCTGGTGTGGCGAGGTCGCTGTCGCTTCGGTAGGTCTTCATCTTATTTATAAATGACATTCAATGTGGTGTTTTGTGAGGTGGGTTTTTTTTTAATGTGTTTGAAGTGATTTTCGGCAAAGATGTAGTAAGCTTGCGTCTTTTTTTGTGTAATTGTCATGTAGCGTTGTTTCCTCAGGGCTGGTCTTTGCTATGAGAAATGTAGTAAGGTGATGATGTGCCATTAATTATGCCCTCTTTATTAAGAGAGTGTGTACTAGAGATGCTGTACCTTACAGCCGAGAGCCAGCTGACACCTTGTTTTTGCAGGTTCTTCCTTATCCTTCCTGTTTTCTCTACCTCCAAGCATTCCCTTAAGCCTGGGAGCTTCTCTTCTGATTTCTCAGACAATGGCTCAAAAGCCTCAGAGCTCTCGCTCTGCTGGGGCTATATAAATGAAGTAACAAGGGACTTGATGTTGTGACTGGGCAGTGGTTAGCTAGGACAATGAGAAGGTGCATGCTTCAGAGGAACATCAGAGGAACAGCACGGCACCAGCTGTGATGGGGTGTGCCAGGGAAGATCTAATTAATAGGGTATTATGAGGGGTAATGGCCTCAAACTAGAAGAGGGGAGATTCAGATTAGATAGCAGGAAGAAATTTTTCACTCTGAGGGTGGTGAGGCACTGGAAGAGGTTGCCTAGAGAAGCTGTGGCTGCCCCATCCTTGGAGGGGTTCAAGGCCAGGCTGGATGGGGCTTGGAGCAACCTGGTCTGGTGGGAGGTGTCCCTGCCCAGGGCAGGGGGGTTGGAACTTGATCTTTTAAGTTCCTTCCAACATAAACCATTCCTTGATTCTGTTTTTTTTTTTTGGGATACTTATTCATGTCCCCAGTGAGCAGTGCTGTGGGTGCTGGTGGGACGGAGCTAGAAGCAGTTGCTGGTGGTGTTGCTGAGGGGTAGCAAGTCTGGGCTCAGTGCACAGTCCCCCCTGAGCACAGCTCCGTTGTCCTCTTGGCTTTGAAGTGCTTAACACAAAGACAGTGTTAAGACTTCTGAAGTCCTGAAACAGGTTTGCTGTTCTGCCAGGGCAGGGGGGTTGGAACTTGATCTTTTAAGTTCCTTCCAACATAAACCATTCCTTGATTCTGTTTTTTTTTTTTGGGATACTTATTCATGTCCCCAGTGAGCAGTGCTGTGGGTGCTGGTGGGACGGAGCTAGAAGCAGTTGCTGGTGGTGTTGCTGAGGGGTAGCAAGTCTGGGCTCAGTGCACAGTCCCCCCTGAGCACAGCTCCGTTGTCCTCTTGGCTTTGAAGTGCTTAACACAAAGACAGTGTTAAGACTTCTGAAGTCCTGAAACAGGTTTGCTGTTCTGAGGGTGTTGTGAATCCTAAATATCTTGAACATGAAGGAGGGGTTCAAGGCCAGGCTGGATGGGGCTTGGAGCAACCTGGTCTGGTGGGAGGTGTCCCTGCCCAGGGCAGGGGGGTTGGAACTTGATGATCTTTTAAGTCCCTTCCAACATAAACCATTCCTTGATTCTGTTTTTTTTTTTTGGGATACTTATTCATGTCCCTAGTGAGCAGTGCTGTGGGTGCTGGTGGGACAGAGCTAGAAGCAGTTGCTGGTGGTGTTGCTGAGGGGTAGCAAGTCTGGGCTCAGTGCACAGTCCCCCCTGAGCACAGCTCCGTTGTCCTCTTGGCTTTGAAGTGCTTAACACAAAGACAGTGTTAAGACTTCTGAAGTCCTGAAACAGGTTTGCTGTTCTGAGGGTGTTGTGAATCCTAAATATCTTGAACATGAAGATGTTTCATCACCATTTCCAAAAAATCTTCAGCTCCAGGCCTATCATCCAGTTGATACTGTATATGAACATGTCGAGGGCAAAGGTCAAGCTTTTAAAAGAATGTATGTGTTCACTGGTAGTAGAAACGTCAATCCCACTGTTACCTCTGTAAAACCTGAAGGCTCTGCTTATGTCAGTAGGTATTACCTTGTGCTAGCTCACGTTAGTTGATATCCCTGCCTGTGGCAGGGGAGTTCAAACTAGATGATATTTAAGGTCCCTTCTAACCCAAATCACTCTTTGATTTCATAATATCCTTTAAATACTCTATGTAAAAGTAAATCTTTCAGTTTAGAAAGTCTAGTGGTATTCTATTTCAGCTCTGAATGAAAGAAGACTGAGAATTAACAGTCCAGAACATGATTTTATTTTTTTTTTCTCCTCTGCAATACAGTTTTCCCATGAGTCCTGAAGTATTGCTGTCAGCTAATCCATGGGAAATTTAGTGATGTCAGTGAGGACATCGTATTTCAAGTTAGAGATCTGCTGCCAACACCGGTCTATAATATCAGTAGAGATTTTTTTTTTTCCCAGATCAGAAGGTTAATCTTTGTGTCATATTAAAGTTCTTGCAAATAAAATGGGGAGACTATAAACTGTATCTGTTTGAATTAGACTTGACACTTGGTGCTTGTTGTTTTATCAACAACTTTTACAAACACTTATTGATTGTGACAGTATCTCTAGGTGTTACCAGCCTTAATTTCCTGGCAGAGCAGCTTAGTAGAGAGGTTAAGTGACCTAACTAAAGGGTGAGCCGAGAATCAATGGTAAACTGGGATTCAAATTTAGGGATGCTGGATTTGGAGGTGAAGTTTCTCCTGCATCGTGTTGCCATGTCAGAAGCGGTGATGACAGGTGACACAATGCAGAGGGTCAAAATGGTAAAGTCATGGGTGCCCAAGATGCCACACAGGAAAAGACAAAGAGCAGACAGTGTGCACCAAGCGTGTGTCCCGTGCTGTCCTCCTGACAGCTGGAAGCTGCTGCATCTTGGCAGCATCCCCCAGCCTCTGATTCCCATTAGCTTCCAAAGTCAGTGGGAACTGATAATTGCTGGCTTGCGCAGAAGGAAGAGATCACTAATCAGCCAGGTGGTGCCATGATGACTTTGTTGCCGAGTTCCTACAACCCTACTTAGTTGCTAATTTGGAAAAGTAAAGTGTAGCCTTGGGTGTCATCTGTGAACGGCTGCTTTCCCACTCCTTCCCCCCCCCCCGCCCATGTCCACAGGATTGCATCTCAAAAGGAGTCTGATGCTGGTGCCTGTAGGGCTGCTGGTCACATGGAGCTGGCTTAGCTGCCTTATTTCCAGCAGCTAAATCATATTAAGAAGCAATTAATGTTCATTAAATGCTTTCCTAATGCTGCCTTCTCATCTAAGCAATGGCTGTCATAGGGATATTAGCTATTGCAAATAGGAGAGGAGATGACTGGTACAATTAGGAGGAAGAGAAAGGTGGAAAAGAGATTTAGTGAAACTGGAGTCCCATGTTGTGGCAAAGCATGAGTGTTCCCAGAGTGGGATTTTAGTGCAAGGCAACTGTTTTGGTATTTCTAGTGCGGTCATTACTGTGAGTGCTTTTAGCAAAAAAAAAAAAAGCCTCCAACAGACACATGAAACCAAAACATCTGTGTTTCAAACTGGGAGAAAGTAATTGGTTCATTTCATAACCTTTTCATTTATTTCCACCCACAGTTTTGGGTGACATAGTTTAAATAATGATAAACAGCAAGAGCTGAGGTGTTGTCTGCCAAACTCTAGGACATCAAGTTGTCCAGATCATTTCACAAAAGGAAAATGGCAAAAAGCAGTGCGTTCCTGTACCTGCTACTAAAAGAAAATAAATTAAAACCAAGCTCAGTAATAGCCTTGTGGCTGTTGCTGCTACACTTTTTCAGTCTTGCCTTAATGTTTTTCATTATTTCTTAAGGACAGGATTGAGTGTCCTGTAACTTAAAAATTCAGCTTTATTAAAATAATAACCAAATAACTACATTCAGCCAGCAAACAATTTGTTGAGGTCTACATAAAACTAGCTGAAGTATTAGGTGTTCAAAAGCAGTTAGGTGTACCCCAGTTTTGAGATGTTCATCAAGTGTGCCAGTGACAGCTCATCATGTAAGGTGCTATTCACTCTTCAGAGAAAGTCAAGGTGAAAAAAGTCAGGGGACATGGAGAAGTCTTCAAGATGCCAAGCGTCTTATAAGGTGTCATGTTTATGGCATGACTTGCCTCTTGTGCACAAAATCAATCATAGGGTTTGGGTTGGAAGGGACCTTTAAAGGTCATCTAGTCAAACATCCCCTGAGTTGAGCAGGGACATCTTCAACTAGATCATGTTGCTCAGGGCCCTGTCCAACCTGACCTTGAATGTTTCCAGGGAGGGGGCATCTACAACCTCTCTGGGCAACCTATTCCAGTGCTTCTCCACCCTCAGCGTAAAAAATGTCTTCTTTCTATCTAGTCTAAATCTACTGTCTTTTAGTTTAAAACCATTTCCCCTCATCCTATTGTAATAGGCTCTGCTAAAAAGTCTGTCCCCACCTTTCCTGTAGGCCCCCTTTAAGTACTGGAAGGCTGCTATAACATCTCCCCGGAGCCTTCCCTTCTCCAGGCAGAGCAACTCCAACTCTCTCAGCCTGTCCTCATAGAAGAGGTGCTCCAGTCCTTTCATCATCTTCACGACCCTCCTCCGGACCCATTTCAACAGGTCCATGCCTTTCCTGTGCTGGGGGCTCGGCTGGGGGTCTCACCAGAGCAGAGTAGAGGGGTGCAGTCACCTCCCTCACCTGTCCTCATAGAAGAGGTGCTCCAGTCCTTTCATCATCTTCACGACCCTCCTCCGGACCCATTTCAACAGGTCCATGCCTTTCCTGTGCTGGGGGCTCGGCTGGGGGTCTCACCAGAGCAGAGTAGAGGGGTGCAGTCACCTCCCTCAACCCACTGGCCACACTTCTCTTGATGCAGCCCAGGATGTGGCTTTTCAGCACTGAGAGCGCACATTTTTAGCTAATGTCCAGCTCTTCATCTACCAGTAGCCCCAAGTCCTTCTCAGCAGGGTTGGTCTCAATCCCTTCATCCCTGAGTCTGTCTTGATACTGGGGGTTGCCCCAGCCCAGAGCAGGACCCTGCACTTGGCCCTTGTTCATATGGGCTCACTTATTGAGCTTGTCCAGGTCCCTATGGGTGGCATCCTGTCCCTCAGGCATGTCAAGCCCACCACTCAGCTTGGTTTCATCTGCAAACTTTCTGAGGGTGCTCTCAATCCCACTGTCTATGATAAAGATATTAAACAGTACAGGTCCCAGTATGGACCTGTGAGGAACGCTGCTTGTCACCAGTCTTCATCTGAATAGTGAGTTGTTGACAACTACCTTCTGGATGCAACCATCCAGCCAATTCCTCATCCACTGAACAGTCCACCCATCAAATCCGTATCCCTCCAGTTTAGAGAGCAGGATGTTGGGGCCTTACAGAGGTCCAGACAGATGATGTCCCTAGGTCTTCCCTTGTCCTCTGATGTAGCCGCTCCATCATAGAAGGCCACTAGGTTGGTCAGGCAGGACTTGCCCTTGGTGAAGCCATGCTGGCTGTCTTGAATCGCCTCCCTGTCCTCCGTGTGCCTTAGCACAGCTTTCAGGTGAGGCTGACATGTTGATAGGCCCTAGGAGTCTCTCCTATGCTTTTTAAAAAATGAGTGCAGTTTTTCCCTTTTTCCAGTCACCAGGGACTTCACCTGACTGCCATGACTTCTCAAATATCATGGAGAGTGGCTTGGCCAATCTGTCAGGACTCTGGGATGTATCTAATCAGGTCCCATAGACTTATGCTGAGGTTCCTCAGGTGGTTGCAAACCTCATCTCTTGGAGCAGGAGGGACTTTGCTCTTCCAGTCCCTGTCTTGTGGTCCATCCCCTCGAGAGGTGTGGGGAGAGAGGTTGCCAGTAAAGACTGAGGCAAAAAAGTTGTTGAGTCCCTCAGCCTTTTCCTAGTCCATGGTTACCAGTTTGTCAGTCTTTCTCATCAGGGGGTTACGCTTTCTTTCACCTTCCTTTTCTGGATGACGTACCTGTGGAACCCCCTCTTTGTGTCCCTTCCACGTTCAGCTCCAGCTGCACCTTGACCTTCCTGATCCCATCCCTACACAACCAGGCAGTGTCCCTTTATTCCTCCCAGGATACCTGTCCCTTCTTCCACTGCCTGTGTGTTTCCTTCTTGCTCTTTAGTGTGACCAGCAGCTCTTGACTCAGCTGTGCTGGTCTCTTGCCTTCCTTTCCTGATTTCTAACACATTGAGAGCTCTTGCACTCTAACGAGAATGTCCTTAAAGATGTTTTTTCCCCACTGTTGTAAACTGGCAATGGCTTTTATTTATCCGAGTAATGTATTGTGTTTCCTTCACCAGATTCCTCTATGTGGTTTAACCAAGTAGCCAGCTTCTCCCCTTTAGCAATTGTGATCCTGACCCACAGCAGAGAAACATTCATTGCCAAAAATGCATCTTGTAGCATAAGCAAACTTGAGGCCAGTAACTCCTGAAAACGAGTGCTCTCCTGCCAGCCGCTGGGCAAGGCTTCAGCCAATTAAGGGCACCGTGGGCATTGAAGTGCCCGTGGTTGTGGTGCAGCCTCTTCCTAAGGAAGGCGACGAGGGGAAGAGGATCTGAATTCTAATTAGATACAATTAGAGGATTTTAACACAGAAACCCTGGAAACTTGCAAACTGTGAACCTGAATGGAGAGATCTTTTTTTTTTTTTTTTTTCCCATTTCTTCTTCCTAAATGCTGTCAGCGTGGCTTCTTAATGCAACGCCGTGAGAGAGGCCGTGTTGGGTCAGACTGGGACAGGGTGTTCTGCAGGCAGTGCCCATGGCAGGCTCCTGGGGAGGAGCTGTGCCGTGGGTGAGCCGGCCCTGGGATCCTTTCTCAGCTCCCAGCAATCAACGGCTGAGGGCATTTCTGAACCACAGCTATCGGTGTGTTTAGACGCCTTTCATGGATTTTTCTCTTCTGTGATTATGTCTAATTGCTTTTTGAAACCGTGTAAACTTTTGGCATCGGCAGCAGCTTGTGTCAGTGATTTCCATCCAAGCTGAAATCCTTCCCGTCGCGATTAACCCAGGAACAATTTGCTAAGAGGAGTCTCTGTTGTTATGCGGAAACTCTGATCTCCTGTGCTAAAGGCCACGAAGCGGTAAGTATTCTCCTGCAAAGATATTTTTTTTTCCTACACATTGCACAAATCAGCGCTGCTGTTAGTACAAATTCGCAGCATCCATTGCTCGAATTCAGAGCGAGTTATTACAGAGCATGCTGTGAATGCAAATTAAAAAATAACGCACAACACTCAACCAAATCCTAACGGGCCAATGGCACGATGTCAAATACATCCGGAGCAAAGACTTCTAATACTGTTATTAAAACCCCAAGCAAACAAACAAGGCGAGTAAATCAGCACTGACAAAAGCAGTTGGAGCAGCGTTTGCTGGTCACAGATCAGCGTGCAGCCCGACGGCACGGCTCCCAGCGGCTCCCAAAATGCCTGCACGGCTGAAGGGAGAATATGCCTCCAGAGATGTCACGTAATGGATGGGTTCTCATCAGGCGGTGTCGATGATGGGGGAGGTAATTACGTCAGGCTAAACACTTCTTTCCATCAGTGAGTGTGGCACAGTGTGTCCGGCTGCTAATCTGTGGAAAAACCCGATTTGGAATCGCATGTCTGTTGAAGTGTGGGTATGAAACGCTCAGCTAGAGAAACGAGGGGCCATCGTGGAGTTGAGAGTCATCCTTAATGATACACCTGAGGGGCTGCAGTGGTCAGTCAGCATCGTTTATGCTTATGGGAATTCCGGGGAGACCTAATAGCAGCCTTCCAGTACCTGAAGGGGGCCTACAGGAAGGCTGGGGAGAGCCTGTTTAGAAAGGCCTGCAGTGACAGGACGAGGGGAAATGGCTTCAAGCTGGAGGGGAACAGATTTAGATTGGAGATTAGGAGGGGGTTCTTCACTGTGAGGGTGGTGGAGCACTGGAAGAGGTTGCCCAGGGAGGTGGTTGAGGCCCCATCCCTGGAGATATTCAAGGAGAGGCTCGACGAGGCCCTGGGCAACCTGGTCTAGTTGGGGGTGTCCCTGCTGACTGTGGGGAGGTCGGACTAGATGACCTTTGGAGGTCCCTTCTGGCCTGGGCAATTCTATGATTCTATGAATTGGTAGACACAATTTAGGAAAATAAATTAATGCATGATGTAAGCAAATAGGAGGGATTACTGGGAAGAAGAACAAAAAGGGACGGTGTACGAGGGCCTAATCTTGGGATGGGCAGATGATCTATTGAGTTTGATCCAGGATGGTGGCCTGACAGCCCAGCTCCAAACTGGCTTCTTGAGATCACAGTGCACTCAAAAAAGCTAAAGCCATTTTTTGGGGTATTCTTTGTTGAAATTCACACAGAGTACAGTAAAGAAAAAAAAATGAGGAAGCATTATATGCTGATATATGGGGATAGACTACTTCATAGGTACAGAACAAAACAACAAAAGTGATATGGAGCTCATAAATTCATGGTGTTGAGGGGTTTGGAGGAAGGAAGAAAGCACCTCTGCCTTAAACTGAGTAAAAGCTATTAACCTCATTAAACAGAGTTAAAATATAACTGCCCAGATTGCAGCCTAAATCTGTTCTCACAAATTCTGGGCTCCCCAGTTCAAGAAGAACGGGGAACTGCTGGAGAGGGTACAGCAGAGGGCTAGAGAGATGATGAGGGGCCTGGAGCATCTCCCTGATGAGGAGAGGCTGAGGGACTTGGGGCTTTTTAGTCTGGAGAACAGAAGGCTGAGGGGGGGTCTGATCAATGCTTATAAATACTTCAAGGGTGGGTGTCAAGAGGATGGGTCAGTCTTTGTTCAGTGGTGCCCAGGGACAGGACAAGAGGAAATGGGCACAAACTTGAACATTGAAGAAGTTCCACCTCAACATGAGGAGGAACTTCTTTGCTGTGAGGGTGGCAGAGCCCTGGCAGAGGCTGCCCAGGGGGGTGGTGGAGTCTCCTTCTCTGGAGACATCCCAAACCCACCTGGACACGTTCCTGTGGGACCTGCTCTGGGTGGACCTGCTCTGGCAGGGGGTTGGACTGGATGATCTCCAGAGGTCCCTTCCAACCCCATAGCATTCGGTGATTCTTGCTGTTATCTTCTGCAGCAAAAACTCTTGAATGCTCCATAGAAAATATCCATTGCGAATCCTGTGTTTTCCACGTTCTATCATCAGGTACTTCTTGAGCTGTTCGCAGTGTTGTGAAATTAATGCTGATAAGGCCATGGGAATTAAATTGTTACTGAAGTAGTTTTCTGTCTGAGTGATACTGGTTGTACACTGGAGCTCAAAATGGGCCAAAACGTGGTGGGATTCATGTGAGAGAGCCAGCTCAGCTGGCACCTGAGCATTGCTGTCCTGCTGGGGTGGGAAAAATCAATGGGCCGAGACCAACGGGATGAGGTTCAACAAGGCCAAGTGCCAAGTCCTGCACTTCGGTCACACCAACCCCCTGCAGCGCTGGGGGCAGAGTGGCTGGAGCTGCCTGGCAGAAAAGGACCTGGGGGTGTTGGTCGACTGTGGGCTGAACATGAGCCAGCAGTGTGCCCAGGTGGCCAAGAAAGCCACCAGCATCCTGGCCTGTGTCAGGAGCAGCGTGGGGAGTAGGGACTGAGAGGTGATTGTCCCCCTGTACTCGGCACTGGTGAGGCCTCACCTTGAGTACTGTGTCCAGTTTTGGGCCCCCTACCATAAAAAAGACATTGAGGTGCTGGAGCGGGTCCAGAGAAGGGCGACAAAGATGGTGAGGGGTCTGGAGAATAAGTCTTATGAGGAGAGGCTGAGGGAGCTGGGGTTATTCAGCCTGGAGAAGAGGAGGCTGAGGGGAGACCTTCTTGCTCTCTACAACTACCTGAAAGGTGGGTGTAGAGAGATGGGGGTCGGTCTCTTTTCTCAAGTCACAGGCGACAGGACAAGAGGAAATGGCCTCAAGTTGCGCCAGGGGAGGTTCAGGCTGGATATTAGGAAAAATTTTTTCACTGAAAGGGTTATCAGGCATTGGAATGGGCTGCCCAGGGAGGTGGTTGAGGCACCATCCCTGGAGGTGTTCAAAAGACGGGTTGATGTAGTGCTGGGAGGTATGGTTTAGTGATGATGCTCCTTGTTTGTTGTGTGGGTGTCTATTTTTGTCAGTTAGGTTGATGGTTGGACAAGATGATCTTTAAGGTCCCTTCCAACCTAGAAGATTCTGTGATTCTGTGAAAGATGGTGGTGGGAGTGGGGCTGGGATAACCCGTAGGCAGCACAGCCCGTCTCTGGTGTCAGGAGTGGGGGAGAACCCTGGGCCAGGCTGTGCTGTGGCCAGCGGGTGGGAGAGGTGGCAGGAGGGGGCCAAGGGAGGGAGCTGGGACCTCTCCCCTCTCCCAGCAGATCATCACTTGGGCTCGTCTCTCTGTCTTCTCTCTAAACAAGGTAGCACGAGGTACAGGACTCTATCCCTGCAGCGCAGTCCTTTGGTATGTCAATATGATCTCCTCCATGATTCATGCATTCATTAAAAATAACATTATTTTTTTTTTAAATGTTACCTTCTCCGTTTCAGTAAGTGCTGTGGCACCCCGTGCCTCGGTGACAGGCCTTGCTCATCGTATTGCACTCCTGGCTCACTTTCATTAGGCTCTGCAAATATACTGCCATTCTTGCAAAATATGTGTGCTGGGTGAGCCAGAATCTCTCTTCTGGCCCTCAGATAGCCACTTAGGTATTTGTCTCCCTCTCAATTACCGTACTATCAGAGAAAGCTCGTTTTCGTTTATTATTATCCAGTGCTTTCAATGGCCTGGCAGGAGACAATAAAGGTCTACTAGAGGGGAAGACCAAATGTAGCCTGGGAAAAGAGAATGCCATCTGAACACAAAGGATCAATAAATACTCTTATATTTAGCATTATTTTCAGAGCAGGCACTCAGTACCTAGCTCCTAGGTGAGACTTTCTGCAGCACATGGTCATTTTCTTCTTATATATTGATCAACCTTATTTTTAATCTTGGGGGCTGTAAAACCCGTAGGACTTATTTAGGGACCTTCTGTGTGAGGAGCTGTAAGAAATGCCCCAAAGTTAATGAGACCAGCTAAACAGACTAAGCTGGTAAAGTGTATGGTTTACGTACACCCTTTCTGAGTCTTCTTTATTCAACGGTGTCGGCATCACCATCAGATCTGAAGGAATTAGGGTGGTGAGGCACTGGAAGAGGTTGCCCAGAGAAGCTGTGGCTGCCCCATCCCTGGAGGGGTTCAAGGCCAGGCTGGATGGGGCTTGGAGCAACCTGGTCTGGTGGGAGGTGTCCCTGCCCAGGGAACTTGATGATCTCTAAGGTCCCTCCCAGCTCTAACCGTTCTGTGGTTCTATGAATATAAAAACATATCAGTGTTTGGGAGGAAGACCCAAAGGGGAGAGTAGGAGGGAGCGGGTGAGGACAGAGGCTCTGAGGTGGTGAGGGGGTGTGTGGGGAGCAGGGGGGCTCAGTGTGGGGGGGACAGCCCGCTGGCATGCAAGGATGTGCGGAGCCCCAAGGGCAGAGGGAAGGGAGGATGAAGGTATTTTCAGCCAAGGGGAATGCTGATGCTCAGCGTACCATTATCACGTGCTGAGGAGATGTGCATTTTAAATACCCACATTAAAAATCCTTCGCCTTTAATTTGGCGTTTGCATATTGCATGAGTATGCGTTTGACCGAATAGCTGAGTGTGTGTAAAAAGCGATTGTAAAGCAAGGAATTGTCACTTGAAACCTGCAGCTGGAGAAAATTTATTCAGGCTTTCCAGATGTACTCAGGCTCGGCTTTGGCTGTGCTTAAGAGCAAACCGAGAATTTAACAAGCAAGCAATATGTGATTTTATTGATAACTGTTGGGTATGGTCATGAAAAACTGAATGAATCCTGCTGACAGCTGACCTGAAGGGAACACAGGTGGTAGCAAGGTGACAGCAGCACCTCTCTGAACTGCCCCATTGTCCTTGGGGAGAGATGCTGCATCAGGTTCTGCACCACTTTTTTCCTTTTTGTGTGACTCACTTTTCAGTAGTGCGTATGGTGCAATAGTTTTGGGGAGAAAAAAAAAAAAAAAAATGTTTTAACCATGGATGAGATTGAGAGTGCAAATTCAGTTACAGAATTCACAGAATCTTCATGGTTGGAAGGAACCTTTGAGATCATCAAGTCCAACCACAAAAAACAAACAAACAAAAGAAAAACCAACAAAAACCCCACAAACAGACACAACCCAACAATCCTGGGCACTAGAGCATGCCCTGAAGTGCCACGTCTACTCCCTTCTTAAATCCCTCCAGGGATGGTGACTCCACCACCTCCCTGGGCAGGCCCTTCCAGGGCCTGACCACCCTCTCAGGAAAGTCATTCTTCCTCAGATCTCATCTAAACCTCCCCTGCCCCAACTTCAGACCATTTCCTCTGCTCCTGTCATGATTCCCTTGGGAGAAGAGGCCAACCCCCCCCTCTCTACACCCTCCTTTCAGGGAGTTGGAGAGGGCAAGGAGGTCTCCCCTCAGCCTCCTCTTCTCCAAACTCAACATGCCCAGTTCCCTCAGCCTCTCCTCGTGTGACTTGTTCTCCAGACCCCTCCCCAGCTTGGTGGCTCTCCTCTGGACACGCTCCAGCCCCTCAATGTCCTTCCTGTAGTGAGGGGCCCAGAACTGAACCCAGCCCTGGAGGTGAGGCCTCACCAGTGCCTGGTCCAGAGGCACCATCCCTGCCCTGCTCCTGCTGGCCACGCTGCTCCTGACACAGGCCAGGATGCTGGTGGCCTTCTTGGCCACCTGGGCACACTGCTGGCTCCTGTTCAGCCAACAGGCGACCAATACCCCCAGGGCCTTTTCTGCCAGGCAGCTCCAGCCTGTATTGGAGGGGTTGGTGTGGCCCAAGGGCAGGACCTGGCACTTGGCCATATGAAACCTCATCCCATGTCCACATTGGAGGAGTTGGAATTCGCCCCCTTCCTTGACCTTGGTGGGGCAGATTATCTGCACTGAATTGCCTGTTTTCAGGTCTGTGGCACCTTAGCTTCTATCCAAGGGTGACTAACGTGTGGTGGCAGGGATCTGAAGGAGCTGCTGTAGGGATGTGTGTGTAGCACACTGAGCCCTGTCAGACAGGAACCAGCGGTCATCACGGGGCCCATCTCGTGTCTGACCCAGTGATGCATGTCAAGATCTGATGCAAGATGATCTCTGGAAATTAAAAGGTGCAGAGTAATTCAAAATTGTGACATATTGATTTCTTTGTTCAGACGCCGTGTCGCTTGTAAAGCGGCAACACAGCGCTGTAACTCAATGTTTGGCTCTTTAGCGATTGGTCAGTAGCCCAGTTATAAATACTGTTTTACCATTTACTGGCATTTTTACATTTATTAAGCATATATTTTATCTAGACTCATAAAGACACTGCAGGAAGTTTTTAGTAAACACGAAAGTATTTCAGGCTAAACAGGAGCAAGAAGGCATGAGGATGGGAATGGACTCCATGATGAGTCAGGAGAAGGTGCTGCCAGATGTTCTGCAGGAAATCGGGGAAGGAGGCACGAGCCAGGGAGCTGTGAGTGGAGCGAGGAGACTTGCACTGGGGGGACACCGGTGAGAATCCCTGCCCTGGGCACCAGCTGGCTGAGGTCCTGAGCCTGATGTGAAAGGACTGGTGGTGCTTTGAACCACCAGCTCATTTCCCTCACAGGAGGCATAATCCTTGGCAGCATCTCTGAGGAAAAAGACCTGGGAGTCCTGGTGGACTACAGGATGACCACGAGCCAGCAATGGGCCCTTGTGGCCAAGAAGGCCAATGGCATCCTGGGGGGCATCAGGAAGAGTGTGAGCAGCAGGTGGAGGGAGGTCATCCTGCCCCTCTGCTCTGCCCTGGGGAGGCCCCATCTGGAGCACTGGGTCCAGTTCTGGGCTCCCCAGTTCCAGAAGGACAGGGAGCTGCTGGAGAGGGTACAGCAGAGGCTACAGAGATGATTAAGGGACTTTCCTCTTATGAGGAGAGGCTGAGGGACTTGGGTCTTTTTAGCCTGGAGAAGAGAAGGCCCGGGGGGGGCGGTTCTGATCACAACCTATAAATACTAAAGGGAGGGTGTCAAGAGGATGGGGCTGGTCTTTTTTCAGTGGTGCCCAGGGACAGGACAAGAGGAAATGGGCACAAACTTGAACATAAGAAGTTCCACCTAAACATGAGGAGGAACTTCTTTGCTGTGAGGGTGGCAGAGCCCTGGAAGGGGCTGCCCAGGGAGGTGGTGGAGTCTCCTTCTCTGGAGACATTCAAACCCACCTGGACACGTTCCTGTGGGACCTGCTCTGGGTGGACCTGCTCTGGCAGGGGGTTGGACTGGATGATCTCCAGAGGTCCCTTCCAACCCCATATCATTCGGTGATTCTTTGATCCTACCTACATCCCACGGCAGCTGTTGGAGTAGACAGAAGGAAGAGAGTTGTGTTTTCCCCAGGCACTGGGTGAAGAGGCACTGAAGATCAGACCACTTGGGGTTTTTTCTGGCTGTAGCAAACAGGTGGAAGCTTGTGTAAGATTCCTGATTCCATATTTGGTCACTTGCATTTCAGTACAGAGAACATTTTATGGATTTAAGTTATAACATATAAACTTAGAGAACTAACTTCCCATTTGTGTTTCGTTTCTAAATAGCCTATAGATACTGTGTTTTCCTAGGTGGAATGTAAAATGAATAAATTCTGTACAAACAAGCTGGTTTTGCCAGTTATAGGTATAAAAACTTCTGAGGACCTCTGTTTTTAAAAGGAGGCTGAAATTACACATTTCTCATGCAAAACATCAACCTCATTAGATCTCCTTATTTAAAAAATATTTAAAAAATAAAGATGTCTACTTTTATGGGACACAGCTGGAACACCATAATCAGAGACAGTCATTCAAAATACATACATCCAACTCTGAACCATTTATCCTAGCTCCATTTATATTTAAAGGAAAGATACTCACTTCTGGGCAGATATTTATTTCCTCTAAAAGTGAATGTATTTAAGCTGAGATTTCTTCCCACGCATATAAAAGGATCCCAGAGAGACTGGTTTAGCTGCAGGTGAGCTGAAGCCCTCCTGTTTGACAATGAGAGATATTTAGGGGAGTTAAAAGCATTCCTGTCCTCATCTGATAAATCACTTTGTTTTCTTTATTCAAGCGTATTGTGCTATAAGCTGTTGGTGAGCTTTCAAATGGGTGTTTTCTACATGGCCTGGTACACAGGCAGTTGAATCAAGTCGCACTTTAATATGGACTAGGCTTGATAATTCTGGCTTTTAATTGCACTTGTGTATTTAATTATGTAAGAAAAACACTTTAGAGACTTGGTGCAGTGCATGCACTCATGCCTTTATTGACATGAGTTACTCTATCAATGGACACCCTGCTACATTCATGTTGCCTGCTTCAATTTCCCTTAAAACTAGAGCTAAAATTTTCCTTTAGCTTCCCTTCCTTCTTCATGTAGAAAATGGCTGCCTCACTTTCTCCCACATCCCCCTCTGCCTTGCAGCAGGGTGGGATTTTACAAGCAGTTACTACTGAAACCAAATGGAGTTTTGCTGTTAAGTTCCCTAGAGAGCAGAATGAGTTGGTAGGAACTATGTGGGAAGAAGCCTGTCCCCACCAGAGTAACTCCTCCGTCCCCTGTGAAGGGCTGTGGTTCCCTGAAGCTGGATGGCACTGGGTGCAGAGCACCACCAGGCTTGTTGCTCACTGTGGTTATGTTGAGAACATCACACTGCATTTTCTCGCTTTGGCAATTACAGGATCACATGGGGTTGGAAGGGACCTCTGGAGATCATCCAGTCCAACCCCCTGCCAAAGCAGGTCCACCCAGAGCAGGTCCCACAGGAACGTGTCCAGGTGGGTTTGAATGTCTCCAGAGAAGGAGACCCCACCACCTCCCTGGGCAGCCTCTGCCAGGGCTCTGCCACCCTCACAGCAAAGAAGTTCCTCCTCATGTTTGGGTGGAACTTCTTATGTTCAAGTTTGTGCCCATTTCCTCTTGTCCTGTCCCTGGGCACCACTGAAAAAAGACTGACCCCATCCTCCTGACACCCTCCCTTTAAGTGTTTATGGGCATTGATCAGATCCCCCCTCAATCTTTTCCAGGCTAAAAATATCCAAGTCTGTGATTCTGTCATTGCCAAAGTGAGAACACACTGTGTGATGTTCTCAACGTAACCACGGCGAGCAACAAGCCTGGTGGTGCTCTGCACTTCAGGGAACCACAGCCCTTCACAGGTGATGGAGGAGCTACTCTGGTGGGGACCCATCCTTTAAATATTTATAGGTGTTGATCAGATCCCCCCTCAGTCTTCCCTTCTTCAGACTAAAAAGCCCCAAGTCCCTCAGCCTCTCCTCATAAGGGAGATGCTCCAGGCCCCTCATCATCTCTGTAGCCTCTGCTGTCCCCTCTCCAGCAGTTCCCTGTCCTTCTGGAACTGGGGAGCCCAGAACTGGACACAGTGCTCCAAAATTACCAAAAGCCCATTCTCCTCAAAGTTATCCTTCCCCCAGCTATCAGAGACTCGGAAAGAATATTGGGTTAAAATTTTATTTACATCCATGAGAGAAAAAAAAATCAATAAATTACTGCAAGGCAAGGTGCTGGAACGTTCCAGAGAGCTGAGAGAGCAGCGAATGGGTGAACTCGTGTTCTCTCAGGCTGGGCCTGCGCCTTCCAGAAAAGAAGCTGCCAGAGGTTTTATTGGAGGGATGTGTAAATGGGCAAGGTGATTATGGCAGATAAAGCCCCGACCGGAGCTCGCTGGCCCGGGCACAAAGAGCACTGAGATCTGGAAAGCGTGGGGAGAACAGAGGCAGCCCGGCCACGTGGGAGGCCTTCCCGGGCGGCCAGAATGGCTCACTGAACAAAGAGGAGCTAAACTCCTGGAAATAAAGGCTTGGCAACAGAATAAAAAAAAAAAAAGAAAAAAAAAAGAAAAAAAAAACAACCTTAAGCTGTAAAAAAGAAAATGGAAAGGCTCAAAAAAAAAAAAAAAAAAAAGAAAAAAAAAAGAAAAAAAAAACAACCTTAAGCTGTAAAAAAGAAAATGGAAAGGCTCACCCTGTGATTTCTGGGAACTGACCGTCAAATTAAAGGAATTTCTAAACCTGTACTGCAAACCTATTTCAAGAACTTTTCTCTGTTGCATTTAAGCCATTGTGTTTGGTTACAGGAGCGGAAGCGTTAAAAGAAATTTCCATCATGCAAAACGTTCAAAGCTATTTTAGTTTTGTAACTTCCTCTTCAAGAAGTGATTGTTATGGGGAAGGGGAACTTATAATTAATGTAGATGGAGTTGTCTCAGGAAACAGTGAGCTCGGCTGGAAAAAGAGCTTGTTTCACACTTCTCCAGCTATTGCCTGTCTTCAAAAAACATATATTGAGGGGCCCTAATAGTTTGAAATAATAGTTTTCACAGCATTTCTTCTGTGCGCATGCTATTCTTAATTTGAGCAAAAGAGATATTCTTTGAGTAGCTGTTTGATACTTTAGTCTATGCTTTATGTAAATAAATTCTATATTTATACATGAGCTGGGATCGGTAATTTGCCCATGATACAGCAATGGATTATGCTGCCATGGAATTAAAAAGCAAACAGTTTGGTCATGAGTTAGCTTCATTGCAAGCCCTAAATTAAATTAAATTAGATTAGGGGTGATTGCCTTTCCCTAGCCAGGATTAAAATGTTAGCTGCTTTTGAGATCAGGAAAACATTCCAGGACAAAATCGCAGGAAACTGAAGGATGCCTGTGATTTAATTATGCATCTTGTGATATTTCATTTTTTTCCCACTGCTCAGTCACCAGAGTCATGTGATTCTGAGAAGCTGAGCTTTTTCTTTAAAAACTAAATTATTGGTCCTTAAAATTGGAGAGAAAAAAAAAAAAAAAAGAAAAAAAGGAAGTAAGTTCATTAAGTTCCTGAGTGTTAAAAGAAATCAGAAAGAAAAAAGACGAAATATTTTTGAAGAATTGGTGTGTTCCTCTGCAGGTTTTGAAAAGCTGTGCTTGGTAATACCAGCCATTTCTTCTTTCTTTAGCAGCGGTAAGCAACTCGTACTGACAAGGGCCTGTGTAGTTCGCGGGGATAATTTTTAAACCATTTTGCACCACTTGGTCCTTAGAGGAAAGCCCCAAACAAATGAAGATCAGGCAGAAGAGCCCCAGCATCTGCCAGAGCAGAACCCCGAGCCTCCTCCATCCCCAGCGCGGCAGACGGCGAGCGGCACACGGGCCAGGTACAGCTGGACCTGGTGCCTCCTGGCAATGACTGCTGTTTGCACTGCTGACAACTCAATGGCAACTGCCCTCAGTCAACAAGCAGCGTTAATTTTTTTTGGTTTGTTTTTTTCCCCGCAGATTTCCCAGCCAGGCTGTCCCGAGGGCACTGGTGAGACCCCACCTCGAGTACTGTGTCCAGTTTTGGGCCCCTCACCACAAGAGGGACATTGAGGTGCTGGAGCGGGTCCAGAGAAGGGCAACGAAGCTGGTGAGGGGTCTGGAGCACAAGTCTTACGAGGAGAGGCTGAGGGAGCTGGGGTTGTTCAGCCTGGAGAAGAGGAGGCTGAGGGGAGACCTTCTCGCTCTGTACAAGTACCTGAAAGGAGGGTGTAGAGAGACGGGGGTCGGTCTCTTCTTCCAAGCTACAGACGATAGGACAAGGGGTAATGGCTTCAAGTTACGCCAGGGGAAGTTCAGGTTGGATATTAGGAAACATTTCTTTACTGAAAGGGTTGTCAGGCATTGGAATGGACTGCCCAGGGAGGTGGTGGAGTCACCATCCCTGGAGGTATTTAAGAAACGTGTAGACATGGTTCTTCAGGGCATGCTCTAGTGCCCAAGATTACTGGTTTGTGGTGGGGTACTGTGTGGGTGGGTGATGGGTTTTGGTTTGGTGGTTGTTGTTGTGTGTTTAGGTGGTGGGTGGTGGTTTGTGTTTTTTGTGGGTTGTTTTTTTTTGGTTGGTTTGTTTTTGTTTGGTTTTTTTTTTTTTTTTTGTGGTTGGACTCGATGATCTCTGAGGTCCCTTCCAACCACTACGATTCTGAGGGAGGAGGATGCGCGGGGCAGGGCTGTCACACCTACACACCATCCCCAGAAGTACCAGGTACTGCCAGGTCTGCGCCTCCAGAATGAAACCCGGGTGATGACCACCAGACATTTGAGGTGGTAGCAACCACTGCGTTGGCTCAGGGTAACCTCGACACCTCTCTACAACCACATCCAAGAGGAAAAATATAAGAAATAGGGGATACAGCCAGTTAGTGTCACCCCTCAGCACTGTGAAATCTCTGAGGTACTGGTGATCTCCAGACTGTCGTGTTAAAACACTTCAGGGATTTAACACTTAAAACACTAAGGAATTCTTCTTCCAGGAATTCCACACTTTGGCTGAGCAACGTGTGAAAAAAAAACCCCAAAACAATAATTTTGTTTGGGTTAAATCTCTGATAATTTCACCACATGAGCCTTAAAGTGTGAAAATAGTGACTAACACTCATTTATCGTCCTCATACCAGTCATCAGTTTAAATATCTTTGTCTTAATGCTTCTCAGCTTATGAGCTCTTGCCTATTTAATTTCTGTACACCCGGAAGCAATTCTCAAAAAGGTTGAAAAAAAAAATTTAGAAACTCAGCTTATAAAAAAAACCCCAATTTTCCCAGTATCTGTCCTTGGGGCAATTTTTTCATTGTCCTTGGTAATTAATTTGCCAGTACTACATGCCACATTTCTAACAAGATCTTTTTTTGCACAGACTCAAAATCCATTAACGGGGAGCTGACTATTTTTCACCTGTGGCTGAATAAAAGCATTGAATCAGAACAACAAAAATTATGTTTTGTAAAGGAAAAAAAATATTATAGGAGATTGTATCTTTTACTTGCAGTAGGGAAAAAAAAAAAAGCAAAGAAATATCACTTCAAGGTTTTGTCTAATTTGAAGGAACTATTTATAGGTGCTGCATATTATGTTAATTTGGCTTCTCCTGACATACAAAGGCTTCCTTTGAGAGTTTTTATAGTAAAAGAAGGAAGAAAGCAAGAAAGCAAGGGGCTCTCACAAACAGAGCTATGATAAAAGCTGCTGTCATTATAACAGATCATCAGAAAGAGAGAAGGAAATGGTGAGATGCCATTCATCACTTTGAGGAATGCTCACAAACAGCTCCTGGTTACATAGGACGAGCTACAATATTTATGAAGATGGATATGTTATCAGAAGAACGCAATTTTTCCTCTTTGTGGGCTGTTTACAAACTCATCCCAATTTCTGCCAGTGTATTTGTTACTTGCGAGAATTCGTTCAAATACCTTACTCAAAACAGTAAGAAAAAATTCACTTCTATTTGAGGATAAATTTCACTTACCTGAAATGCTGTTGAGTTTGGTTTTTATTTTTTGCATAAATGAGATGTGAAGTTTTCAGCTTGTGGACTGTATGCAAACAGGCCATTTAAAGTGGGTTATTTTCATTGTATTGAGGTCATTGATCATACTATTTTTGTACTGCGGGGCTGGATGCATGAAAAACAAGCTTTTTGATGTGGGAAAACAGGCTAGAACTGATGAACTGTTGACAATGAATACAAATAATAGATAGCAAACAGAAAGGACCTGTGCATTTTAGAATTTCGGCTTATGTTGTATTTTTGATGGTTTAAAGGGGATAGTAGCACCCTGGCCACCTTCACTGATTGTTTTACTCATAAAACTCCATTTTTTTTCAGGAAGAGAAGAAGAAAATCTTTACAAATGAATGTCTGCAAAGAGCAAACATGATATGGAGAGAGAATAAATGTCACGTCGGAAATTATGTGTTCATGGACGCTGCTTTGTGGCCAAGTTGTTTTCACTCCCACTGCAGCCAGTGAGATGGTTAA
This sequence comes from Calidris pugnax, assembly GCF_001431845.1. NCBI lineage: Eukaryota > Metazoa > Chordata > Aves > Charadriiformes > Scolopacidae > Calidris > Calidris pugnax. The sequence goes on along the minus strand of NW_015090775.1, from coordinate 4,540,420 downwards.
CCCTCTGCGTGGTGAGACAGTCCCCTCACAATGTAGAGATCCTAGAGAAATGGAGCAGCTTCATTTAAAAAAGCATTTAAAAACACATTAGAAATAATTCACTTGGCGGGCTATGAAGATGATGAGGGGCCTGGAGCACCTGTCTTAGGAGGAGAGGCTGAGGGACTTGGGGCTTTTTAGCCTGGAGAAGAGAAGACTGAGGGGGGATCTGATCAGTGCTTATAAATACTTCAAGGGAGGGTGTCAAGAGGACGAGGCTGGTCTTTTTTCAGTGGTGCCCAGGGACAGGACAAGAGGAAATGGGCACAAACTTGAACATTGAAGAAGTTCCACCTCAACATGAGGAGGAACTTCTTTGCTGTGAGGGTGGCAGAGCCCTGGCAGAGGCTGCCCAGGGGGGTGGTGGAGTCTCCTTCTCTGGAGACATTCAAACCCACCTGGACATGTTCTTGTGCAACCTGCTCTGGTGGACCACCCAGATTGGTCTGGTTGCATCAATTTCCCCTCTAGCAGGGGGTTGGACTAGATGATCTCCAGAGGTCCCTTCCAACCCCATAGCATTCTGTGATTCTAATTCGTATCAAGATGTTTTCCCCCTAGTCTGTACTAGCAGCATCAAACAGACACTCAAAGTCCCAAAGAGCATCTCACATCCTAGGCTTATATGACAGCGGTGTTGGCCACCATGGAGCTCTTCGGCTGGTGTTGATGTGGAAGGGGAGGGAGGCAGAAGGTGGCAGGACAGCCACATGTGAAGTCCATCCACCAGCTGCTGGGGTAGCCTGGGAGCACCATGGAGGGTTGGCTGGTGTGAGCAGGCACACAGTGCTGCCCCAGGGACCACACAAACCACAGGGGCACTGACAAAGTTTTCCAGTATTAATTGTCTGCACTCCAAAACCATCAAGCACATCACGCTTTGTCTATTGCCCACGTAACATGGACGTGTAAGTTCAGAGCTGTGGCTCAGAAGAGCTGATGCCTGTGCAGGTGCTGCTGGCCAGGGTGGCTCTGCCAGCTGGCACAGGGGTTTTCCTGAGGTAGGGACTGTCTGGTGGTGTCTTAAAATCATCCCAGATTTATGCGCTGAATGAACTCCCACCATCAGATCACAGCTTGGGCCAGGAAATCTCCTGTGTTTAGGACTGGCTGTAAGGGTGTATGTAAAGCAGTCTCACCATCCCTTTTAGTTCTCCCTCACAGGTAATTAGTGACAGAACGAGAGGGAATGGCTTCAAGCTCCAACAGAGGAGGTTTAGATTGAACATTAGGAAGGAATTTTTCACCCAAAGAGTGGTCGGGCATTGGAACAGGCTGCCCAGGGAGGGGGTGGAGTCACCGTCCCTGGATGTGTTTAAGGGCCGTTTAGATGCAGTGCTGAGGGACATGGTGTAGGGGAGGACTTTGTAGAGTAGGGGAGATGGTTGGACTCGATGATCCCAAGGGTCTCTTCCAACCTCAATGATTCTATGATTCTGTGATTCTATGATTCTCCTAGCACTAGTCTGCAGTCAGGCTGGAGACATGTGAAATCAGGGACCTCGACATTTTTCAGATCAAGGGGAGGAAGTAATTGGTAGCTGCCAGTTCAACAACATAGAATCATATAACCATTTAGGTTGGAAAAGGCCTTTAAGATCATTGAGTCCAACTATTAACCTAACGCTGCTAAGTCCACCACTAAGCCATGTCCCTCAGAGTCACGTCTACACGTCTTTCAAATACTGCCGGGATGGGGACTCAACCCCTTCCCTGGGCAGCCTGGTCCAGTGCTGATAACCCTCTCAGTGATGAAATTTCTCCTAATATCCACTCTAAACCCCTGGTGCAACTTGAAGCCGTTTCATCTTGTCATAACCCATGTTAGCCCCTTCCCTGGGCAGCCTGGTCCAGTGCTGATAACCCTCTCAGTGACGAAATTTCTCCTAATATCCACTCTAAACCCCTGGTGCAACTTGAAGCCGTTTCATCTTGTCATAACACATGTTATTGGAAGAAGAGACCAACCCCTCCCGGGTACACTCTCCTTTCAGGGAGTTGGAGAGAGTGAGAAGGTCTCCCCTCAGCCTCCTTTTCTCCAGGCTGAACACCCCCAGCTCCCTCAGCCTCTCCTCATGAGACTTGTGCTCTAGACCCTTAACCAGATTCATTGCCTGTTGTTGCCTTGAAACATCACCATCACGCTCATCTCCTTTGATCTGGCAGCTGATACCAAGATTCCAGTGTCAAAATTAACCCTCTGGACACATGCTTAATCCAGCATGTTTTCTTGTTTTATCACCCCATTTCGTCAAGGCCAGAGGCACAGAGCAGCCTCATCTCCTGCACTTAGTTATTTCCATAAGTCTCAAGCATAGAAATAATCTTTTACTTCACGAGTCATCGTAAGGTGCCCAAACAGTGTCACCTGCAGTTGAACAAGAGGAGGAGAAAGCAAAAGCCCCAGCTCCTGTGATGAAACATCCTGGTCTACAGACACTGCTCCTCGGCTTTGTCCCATGCAGGCAGGTCCATAGGTAACTCTGCCAGGTTCTTCCTGTGACAGTCTCTGCCCTGACGTCAGAGGAAAGATGGATTTTCTGTTTCATTAAGTTTAGGAAAGTTTCCACCCACCACCCTCCATCATGTGCCTTGGAAGCTGGCTCTTAACGCCCAATGAAACATTTCTATGTCTGGGTATGATTGCAGCTTTCGTGTTATATGTAACAACTTTTTCCTTATCAAGACTTTAACTCACATTACAGATTTGTTTTATCTATTTAATAATAGAATACTATCTAAAGAATTTCTCAGTGAAATTTGAAATTCTTATATAAAGGCTGCAGGCTTTAATCCTGAGAGCCCAAGAAAGTGGCTCAGACACCAACTTCAATAAGTATTTTGGAACTAACAGGTCTTAGTACATCCCCTCCCATTATAACAGCTTCTCAAGGTTTAAAGAGTTACCCAAGCTTGGATTAGTTGCTGAAAATTAATTCAGATTTAAAAAGGGACACTTTTTTCCTGCAATAGGACCTCCCTTTAATTTTTATTCCTGCATTTCTCAGGACAGGGGGTGGTGCTGTTTAAACAGGGTTAATTCTGCTAGGACAATGGATTCATTGACATGCTTCTATGCGACTGTCTTTACCAGACTTTGTCACTGAGCCACTCTGAATTTTCAGTTGATGCAACCAGATAGAACTGAATTGGAAAAAGCTGACATTTCCAAACGTGTCCAAGTAGGAAATGATTCAGTGGTTCCAAGGAGCAGAGCCAACTGTGAAAGACCATTTGGAACATGATATATCTGGAGCCCTACGCCACCCTTTTGTTTTATGAGCTTCTAATCTTTCTATTTTAATGTGTGGTGCTTTCCTTTTCCATAGGAAGATTCTGATCACGTGCTGCTTTCTTTTGCATCTGCTGGGCAGAATTTGCAGCGTAACTTTCTAGGGAACTCCTCAGAAGGGCAGCCAGTGGTCCCTGCCCTCTGCAAACCCCCAGCAGCCCAGGACAAGCTAGCAATAGATGGCAAGGCTTACATCTAAGAGAAGCCAGTCAGCAAGCGAGCTGTTGTCATTTTGATGATTAGACTTTGACCTTGGATTCAAGATACTAATTTGCATTTGTCACAGAAGCTGAGGTACGCGAGCCGCGCAGGCTCACTTTATAACAGCCTATTTTGCAGCTTTATCGTATGCCCTGGGAGAACAGTCAAAAGCTTGTTTTACCTAATAAGGAAACTGCTGAGGCACATGAATAACCGTGCTGTTTGCCAATACATTTCACACCGATTAATTTGTCAGTTTTATGAAACAAGCTCCGGTTATCTTTGAGTTGGATTCACTGAACCAGTGCTTGACTTTAAACAGAAAACTACTGATCACAGAATCACAGAATGCTATGGGGTTGGAAGGGACCTCTGGAGATCATCCAGACCAACCCCCTGCCAAAGCAGGTCCACCCAGAGCAGGTCCCACAGGAACGTGTCCAGGTGGGTTTGAATGTCTCCAGAGAAGGAGACTCCACCACCTCCCTGGGCAGCCTCTGCCAGGGCTCTGCCACCCTCACAGCAAAGAAGTTCCTCCTCATGTTGAGGTGGAACTTCTTATGTTCAAGTTTGTGCCTGTTCCATCTTGTCCTGTCCCTGGGCACCACTGAACAAAGACCGGCCCCATCCTCCTGACACCCACCCTTTAAGTATTTAGTATGAGGAAGAGGAGGCTGAGGGGAGACCTCATCACTCTCTACAACTTCGTGAAAGGACACTGTAGAGAGGTTGGTGCTGGTCTCTTCTCACAGGTAATTAGTGACAGAACGAGAGGGAATGGCTTCAAGCTCCAACAGGGGAGGTTTAGATTGAACATTAGGAAAGAATTTTTCACCGAAAGAGTGGTCGGGCATTGGAACAGGCTGCCCAGGGAGGGGGTGGAGTCACCATCCCTGGCTGTGTTTAAGGGCCGTTTAGATGCAGTGCTGAGGGACATGGTGTAGGGGAGGACTTTGTAGAGTAGGGGAGATGGTTGGACTCCATGATCCCAAGGGTCTCTTCCAACCTAGACCATTCTATGATTCTATGATTTACAAGCATTGATCATATCCCCCTCAGCCTTCTCTTCTCCAGACTATAAAGACCCAAGTCCCTCAGCCTCTCCTTGTAAGAAAGATGCTCCAGGCCCCTCATCATCTTTGTAGCCCTTTGCTGTCCCCCCTCCCTGTCCTTCTGGAACTGGGGAGCCCAGAACTGGTCCCAGTGCTCCAGATGGGGCCTCCCCAGGGCAGAGCAGAGGGGCAGGATGACCTCCCTCCACCTGCTGCTCACACTCTTCTTGATGCCCCCCAAGGATGCCATTGGCCTTCTTGGCCACAAGAGCACATTGCTGGCTCATGGCGCTGGGCAGACGTGCACAGGCACTCCAAAGGCTCCAGGCTCCCATCATCATTGATCGATACTGTCCTCTTCAGTCTCCCTCTTGTCCCCCTGACTTGCTTCTGGCTATATAGAACTAGCGACTTCCTTTGTAACACAATTATGTTTTCCTTTGATACTCACGACATTTTCATTTAAGAACTTATGTATCTGCCCTGCAGAAGTTTGAGTTTCATAAAACAAAAAAATGAGGTCCAATTTCACTTTTCTCATTTAGTTTCTGTACAGTTTTCAGGTTTCTCTGAATCAGGCAGCTTGTGGTACAGAAGCTGCAGATGTGGCTGGCATGCTGGCTGCAGGAACAGCTCAACTGTTCGCTCCTCAAATGGCTTTGTGTTGTGACTCTGTCCATGGAGAGTGTTCCATAAATTACCAGTATTAATATTAAATACTTAGTCTTCTCTCTTGCTTCTGCAGATCACTATTGGCTTTCCTATTATCATTAAATAATCCCAATATTCAGTCTGTCTTCTGAAAATTGCCAGTGGCTTTTTTCTTCTTCAAATTGCTGCTGAACTGCCAGAAAGAATATATCATCCTCCTTTTGCAGCGTGACGGTAATTTAGAGTGGCACTGAGATATTAATTAATGGCCCATGCCTGAAGTACAGAGCTCAGACCTTTTATTTCAATCATATATAAACATTTCTGCTTTTGAACTGCACTTTACTCTTAAACATTCAAGTCTCCCTCTTTGATTCAGACCCTTCCTTGCCAGCAGGCACGGCGTCAGCCCTGGCTGTTTGCACAAAGAGGTAGGAAGAGTGACATTTACGCTTACTAAGAATCATGTTTCTTTTTGACATAATGGAGCGATCCGTAGGCTCTTGTAGAGCCTGTTCTTCTGCCCCCTGAACTCCCTCTTCCTAATTATAGCATTAGGGACACTCAATCAGTACACGATCAGACCGACAAATTCAGGAAGGACATTCACACTCACATTTTGCCTTATTTCTGATTTCATCTAAAAAGCCATCATTATTTTTCAGGAACTTTGCGGTGCTACAACAACAATTTCTATAACGTCATCAGATCACATCTTACCAAGCTGGGACTCGTTGGTAGGTGGGTGAGGAAAGTCACAAATAAATGCAGCAATGGCTGCAGAAGGTGATTCTGAAAACTGAGCTGGGAATATTTTTCCACCCAGCTCCTGAATTCAATTAGGGTATGCGTTAGTGAGGAATTTAAGTGAGAAATAAAGCAAAGGTCTTCTTGGACAACACAGATAAGTAAAGACTAAAGAAATAAAGCAAAGTTCTTATTAGAAAATAATGGAGACTATAATAAATAATAAAAGCAATAGAATCAATATCATCATTGACTCCAATCAAGCAACATCTCTCTCCTTTGGTTATTTCTAGTGTTGCTGTGCTTGGTTAGATGCACCTCTGTGCTGGTCACCACATCCCTGACAAAGTAATTCATGCTTCTAAGACACCCAGTCGAGTCTTGCTTATGTTAAACCGGAATAAACGGAATAAACCTAAAGCTCACGTCACTCACCTGTTCATACCCAACCGCCCGGGCCTGCGTGGTGCCCTGGGGAGCTGTTGGCAGGTTGCTGTTAGGAGGGATGAGGAGCCTGGGACACGGCTGCAGGATCCTCACCCAAGGGCTTGCACTGTCCCTTAGAATCATGGAATCACAGAATGGTTAGAGTTGGAAGGGACCTTAAAGATCATGGAGTTCCAACCCCCCTGCCCTGGGCAGGGACACCTCCCACCACACCAGGTTGCTCCAAGCCCCATCCAGCCTGGCCTTGAACCCCTCCAGGGATGGGGCAGCCACAGCTTCTCTGGGCAACCTGTTCCAGTGTCTCACCACCCTCACAGCAAAGAATTTCTTTCTGGTATCTAGTCTAAATCTCCCCGCTTCCAATTTAAAACCATTATCCCTCATCCTGTCACTACTCTCCCTGACAAGGAGTCCCTCCCCATCTCTCCTGTAGCCCCCTTCAGATACTGGAAGACTGCTCTAAGGCCTCTCTGGAGCCTTCTCTTCTCCAGGCTGAACACCCCCAGCTCTCTCAGCCTGTCCTCACAGCAGAGGTGCTCCAGCCTCTGATCATCTTCGTGGCCCTCCTCTGGACCTGCTCCAACAGGTCCATGTCCTTCCTGTGCTGAGGACTCCAGAGCTGGACACAGAGCTCCAGGTGGGGTCTCACCAGAGCAGAGCAGAGGGGCAGAGTCACCTCCCTCACCTTGCTGGCCACACTTCTCTTGATGCAGCCCGGGATGGGGTTGGTTTTCGGGGCTGCCAGCGCGCACTGCCGGCTCATGTTGAGCTTCTCATCCACGTCCCTTCTGTTGCCCACAGCTCGACATCTGAGCAGGATAACTCCCTACCTAACACGTAGGTTGTCCAGCCAGGCCAGCCACAGCCGGGGATCCTTTCCAAAGCAGCAGTGAAGGGCATTGAACCCTCACACCGAGACCCCTGCCCCGGGCGGGCAGAAAGGCTGCGGCGTCGTATTGACAGGCAGCAGCCAGGAAAGGATTCCAGGCATAGATTTAAATGTTCTTAGCATGAAAGGTGCCGTATAAGTGTCAGTCATCATGTTCCCTGCTGGCAGAGGGTTGGGTGGCTCGTTTTATCGCTGAGGCTATTCCTAGAAAAAGTACATGTAAGTGCCTTAGAAATGGAGATGGGCTACAACTACGAGAAATCGTATAGTCTTTATTAGGGTGCCTTAGGTATCTCAATTAGGTACCAATGAAAACCCGAGTGATTAATGATCAGAGGAAATAGCAACGGGTTTGTGTTACTGGTTGTGCGGTGTCACCCCAGGACCTGGCAGGGGGATGGGAGATGTGGGGTGCAGGAGGGCAGGGACGCGGGCACAGGTGACCGAGGAAGGTTTTCCTGATGGAGTTGTGGGTCGGTGGCATTTCACAAGTTGTTAAAAGTGGCATGAGAAAGTATTCAACATCCCAAACAGAGAACTCTGGAACAAGTACTACTTTGTTTCCCGTGTGTACTATTTCTCCTGCCTGTAGGAGTGATTTGTGCCCAGCTGTATTGCTATATGGTGTGAGAGAAGTTGAGAGAGGGGGGATCTACGCCAGCATTTTACACCCTGGGACTGTGTTTTTAAAGTCACTCACCCTACCAACCGTATTTTTGTTTGCTTTGTGGAATGGTCTCAGGGTGCACAAGCCGCATTGCTTTCAGATTAAATTAAAGCAGAAGACATGCCTCGGGACTGTACCTAATGTGCTTCAACCGCTGATGGCATCAGTAACATCCTCCATCCCCCTTCCCCCCCCCCGCCCCGAATAGTGTGGACATCGGATCCTCCGTGCCAACTGTCTCCCTCCACAGACCTCCTCCTGCTGCCGCCGGGGGTGTCCATTCAGACGCTGCGGCCAGACTCGTGCTGATTTATGCCTCTGCTGGTCTGGTCAGCAGTGTGGGGTCTCTGCCGCTTCCCATTCAGTCGCAGCTCGTCAGCTGACACATCTTCAGCCTCACAGGTTGTAAACTCCAAAATCTGTAGACTGTGCTCTCAGACCGTCTGCCGGGTTGCCCACGCATTTCCCCTCACATAATTCCCCCCGGCCTCCAGCTCCTTCCTTCGTGATTCCCCGTAACCTTTCCTTACCACTTCTTCCCGCCGGTGGATGTTCTCAGCCCTGTTCCTTCCCAAGATGTAATTTGCAGTCATGCAATGTAGCAAAGTGCAGAGAACTTAAAATTCATTGAATTAACAGGCTTGAGAGAGGGCATTATTATGCCAGAAGGCATTCTGGATATTGCTCAACAATTATTTCACCTGTTTCAGTTACTCAGCATACTGCAGGTGTGTTTCTATCTTCTCCTCTGCATTTTCATTTTCCCCAGAACGAACGGATTCAGGATTAGATGGCTTCCTGAAATTTGAGGATTGGCCAAAAGCCCACCGGCCTCCAGCTCCTTCCTTCGTGATTCCCCGTAACCTTTCCTTACCACTTCTTCCCGCCGGTGGATGTTCTCAGCCCTGTTCCTTCCCAAGATGTAATTTGCAGTCATGCAATGTAGCAAAGTGCAGAGAACTTAAAATTCATTGAATTAACAGGCTTGAGAGAGGGCATTATTATGCCAGAAGGCATTCTGGATATTGCTCAACAATTATTTCACCTGTTTCAGTTACTCAGCATACTGCAGGTGTGTTTCTATCTTCTCCTCTGCATTTTCATTTTCCCCAGAACGAACGGATTCAGGATTAGATGGCTTCCTGAAATTTGAGGATTGGCCAAAAGCCCATATTCAAAAATTGCTCTATTTCAAACAAACAAAAAAAAAACATCGAGGTAATATATGGACTTGAAAACTCAGCTATAAGCACCTGTTCATCTCTTCATAGACGAAGTTCAGTTGAGTGCATCTTGCTTCTAAAATTGTCCTGACGCTACTGGGAATGTTGGCTCAGAGTAAAGGAAATGAGCAAACCCAGCAGCTCTGCCAAACTCGGGGCTACAAAACCTGAACCTACTGGGAGCAGAGGGAAGGCTTTATTATTCACCTCACGGTCACTGGCAGATTTGACCATCATATTTCATTTTCCATGGTGTTATATTCAGACAGAGTGGGGACGTATCAGAAAAAATATTCATGTCTTCACCTGGGTCTGCACAGAGAGGGACTATCAGCAATGGGAGGTATTAATTAAGGGGTTTATATTTTTCATGAACAAGGGCAAGGATTTCAGACGTGAGCAAGTTGTGGTCACTACAACGAGAAGGGAGTTTTGCTGTCAGCTCAGGTCTCCATGCTGGTGGCAATTTCTTTGCTGCTGCTGCCCCTCAAAATAGTCTCCAGTTAAGGAGGTGCTAAAGACAGTGATACGAAGGCAAAAATAAATAATTAGCTAAACAGGAATAATTTTAAAAGCATGTTCATTGGGTCAGAACAATAATTCCTGACCTACAGTACTTTGACCCGAGCTGCTTCTGAGATTGCCAATGGCAGATACCAAGGTAAGAATCCATCCTCCACTAAGCAAGCTGTTTGTTAGGTGCTTTCCAAGGCACCTAACTTGGTATTATTCCCCTTGACAAAACTCAGTTTTAAAAATCAACCAATTAAACCAGTAGGACAATGCAGTTGTGAATCTGTTTATCCAAGGGGAGGAATGGATATTTGCCTGAAGCCCCTGACCTAAATCCAGGTCTGTTTGCAACATCTGTAAATTCAGACATCACCAAAAGTCGTTGCCAGCTTCACAGAACTGTGGCACCTGGGTTTCACTGAACTCTTGGCCTGATGAAAAAAATTTTGTCCCTCATACTCAAAACTTAAACATTTTTCCACGACAAAGTTCACTTTTGAAGTGAGCAGCTGGAGAGTCTCCAATGGAAGCTGGTGCAGCTTCATCAATGTCAAGGGAAGGTCTCACCCTCTGCTTCAGTAGACTGGAGAATAGGACATGAGGAGGTTTCTGATTGAAAAATGTGGCTTCACTGGAAAGCTGGTAAACAAAACCTGTTTGTTCAGGTTTTATTATAGAACGGCACAGCCACATGAAAGATGCAGCACGTCTTTGCTTTGTGCATTGATCTATCAGTTGAGAAAGGGTTCAGATGCGGCCAGGAGGAAGAGCACGTTTGTGTTTTCTTTCAAAGTGCACTCTTGCCTTTGTTGTCCCAATTCACTATTCTTAGAGGCACTCAGGGCCCAGAACCTTTTCAAGCCACTTTTCTTATTTACTGTCATTTGCTGATAATCTCAGCTCTCCCACTCTCATTCACTCAGGTACCTCCTGCTGCTGCTATCGTTGGCAGCTACTGGAAAAAGGAAAAAAGCGAAAAAGCAGAGCCCCCAGACACGTTGTCCCCCATCCTTCACCTGTAGAGGCTGCCTTTCACATCATTAAATCCCTTCCTCTCCTGCTGCCAGTTACACCTGCGGAGCTCTTGGTAGGTCCCCATCTCCCCTGCTCCACATGGTACATCTTTCAAAATTGCTGTGATTCTTAACTGGGACAATAACCGTTTGTCTCTTTCATCTCTATTGTCTCAAGGCTTTCAATAACAACCTTTCCAACAGTTATTTATTGCTGCTAACAACACACTACTCACTGGTCAGGTTCATCCTGCAAATGCAGAAAAGCACATTTTGGGAGCAGCTATTAGGGTAGCAGTGCAATTTTTCTAGAATTAATGTGAGTCATGGGGCTTAACTCTGTCTTGCATACACGTATCCACCTCCCACCAGAATTTAAGAAGCATCAATCTCCAGAAGGATGGATCCTCTTCACAATCACCTTACAGCTTAATTTTACTGGTGGTTTTTTTTTTTTTTTTCCTTCCAAGTAGTAATTTTACAAACAACTGAATATCACCTTCTGCAGCAGAGTATCACCTTAGAGCTTTTTTTTTTTTTTTTCCTTCCAAGTAGTAATTTTACAAACAACTGAATATCACCTTCTGCAGCAGAGTATCGCCTTAGAGCAGAGGGCTACAAAGATGATGAGGGGCCCGGAGCATCTCCCTTATGAGGAGAGGCTGAGGGACTTGGGTCTTTTTAGTCTGGAGAAGAGAAGGCTGAGGGGGGATCTGATCAATGCTTATAAATACTTAAGGGAGGGTGTCAAGAGGACGAGGCTGGTCTTTTCTCAGTGGTGCCCAGGACAAGAGTTAACGTGCACAAACTTGAACATAAGAAGTTCCACCCAACCTGAGGAGGAAATTCTTTGCTGTGAGGGTGGCAGAGCCCTGGAAGGGGCTGCCCAGGGAGGTGGTGGAGTCTCCTTCTCTGGAGACATTCAAACCCCACCTGGACACGTTCCTGTGGGACCTGCTCTGGGTGGACCTGCTCTGGCAGGGGGTTGGACTAGATGATCTCCAGAGGTCCCTTCCAACCCCATAGCATTCTGTGATTCTGAGAAACGTTTCATATTTTACAACTATCATATTACTTCTTCTGTCAACAGCTGACATAATTATCTGTGCCTTCTCTAGTAAAAAGGGCTATATTACTGTTTTTCAGTGTCCAGAATATTTCTTTAACGTGTTTCTGGCTTTCCTGATGAAGTGAGGATTTTCCCTGGAGTGTGGGTGATGACAGACCGTGTGTGCCACGCACATGAGGACAAGGGGCCATGGCAAGGGCTGAAATGTGCTGCCTCGGAGCGATCCCGGCAGAGGTAGCTGATGTGCAGGCAGGCTGAGAGTGGGCTACATGGATCCCCCTCCCTCCCTCCCTCATGTACTATTTCTTCACGGTGTCTTTATTTTTACCTTTTGTTACGATAATGACTCACTGAGCTTAAAAGCTGTAATTCTGAATTCTCCCAGAGCTCCCAAGTCGAAGAATCCTCCCCGATGCAAGCAGTGAGAGAATAAACAAAAGTAGATTAAAAACCAGAGAGAATGTTTTAGAAAAAAAGAAAAAAAAGTAGTGAGTAATGTGTTTTGTGGAGAGGCAGTTGAAAACTGCAAGAAAGGTGACATTTTCCAGAAACGTATGAGAGAAGAGGAAAAAGCTCAAGTGACCCTTACGTCTTCTGGGAAGGCAACAGGAAAGATGGCCCAGAGGTGGGTATTTTTTTAAAAATACTGCTAGGAGACAGGCACCAGGTTTTCATCTATTCAGGTTCGCACAGCAAAGTGTTGAAGTGTTGAAGTCTGAGCCAGTGATCGGGCAGCACGAAAGACACAGGAGCAGGATATTGCATCTAGGAGCAAAAAATTACTCTTGAAAGGCAAGAGCTTTAAAAGAGAAACCAATCAGAGGGGAAAAACTTCTGAGCCACATGTAGCAGATCTGTAAATTGTCATAACTCAGAATACATCATATGCTGTTATTATAATCATTGTGTCAGAACGAATTGTAATGGGGGTCAGATATCAAAATCAAGGGAAAAAAAATCTAATCAACAATCCTGATTTAAACTGATGTTATTTAGCATTAGCAAAACAGAAGCGGATCTGATTGCAAGAGCTGGAAGCAACAGGAGAGAGTGTTACAGTATGGAGGGTGACCAAACCCTAAGTCGCTGAAGGACAGAGGAAAATTAACGAATTCCAGGATTTCTACGTGCCAAAGACTGAAAATTACAGTCAATGTGCACCTGCAGCAATCTGAAAGATGACGCAAGATGTGTGTGTTTTAAGCATCCCGACTTCGTAAAGAATAACATTTTGTAAAAGCTTGAAGAGCAGATTTTAATGTACCTGCGGTGAAACGAGGAGTCGTTCGCAGTCTACACAGTGAAAATAATTTTTCAAAAGGGAATGATGTGAGCAGAACATCAGACTGAATACTGGAACCCTTGTTAAGTGAATGCTTGTCTCAGCTTGATACTGGCTTTTGAGCTGATCTGAGATCTCAAAGAGAAATGCTCGTCCCGCTGAGCCCAGACACGCTGGGCACAGGCAGAACGGCTGCCAGGGTGGGTGTGCACGGGCTCCATGCAAAAAGGCAATAACATCTTGAAAATTCATTTTTATGGAATTGGACTGCTGCGGCTGTTCTAAGGTGGAAAACAGGTCAAATACCAAGGCTCGTTAAAAAGTAAAAGAAAAGAGTACATGAAGACAGAAAGCAAACGCACACATAAAGAAGCGTGATGGACAAAATAAAGGTCTAGAAATGGCAAAGAAAATGTTTCATTCTGACCAAGCCCACAAAGGACAGAAAGAAAATAACAAAAACTACCATTACCCTTAAAAATGTAAAAAAAAGAATCTCATGCTTTATGCAGTGTTCAATATAGCGTGAAATTAATTTACTTATGCTAAATATATATATGCTGCATCTGGATTATTACTTCCACTACTTAGAAGTAGCACTGTGACAATGCAAGACACATAATCTCATACTTACCTATTGGCCTCCACATACCAGCTGTGCTCATGATAAATAATACACTGCCACATGCCACGAATCATAGAATCGTTTAGGTTGGAAAGGACCTTTAAGATCATCAAGTCCAACCATTAACCCAGCACTGCCAAAACCACCGTGTCCCTAAGTGCCAAAGTGCCACATCTACATGTCTTTTAAATACCTCCAGGGATGGTGCCTCAACCACTTCCCTGGGCAGATTGTTCCAATGTTTGACAATCCTTTCAGTGAAGAATTTTTTTCCTAATCTCCAATCTGAACCTCCCCTGGTGCAACTTGAGGCCATTTCCTCTTGTCCCATCACCTGTTCCTTGGGAGAAGAGACCGACCCCCTCTGGCTACACCCTCCTTTCAAGGAGCTGGAGAGAGCGAGAGGTCTCCCCTCAGCCTCCTTTTCTCCAGGTTGAACACCCCCAGCTTCCTCAGCCTCTCCTCATAAGACTTACTCTCCAGACCTCTCACCAGCTTCATTGCCCTTCTTTGGATCCCCTCCAGAACTTCAATGTCTTTTTTGTAGTGAGGGGCCCAAAACTGGACACAGTATTCATGGTGTGGTCTCACCAGTGCCCAGTACAGAGGGACAGTCACTGCCCTGCTCCTGCTGGCCACACCATTCCTGACACAGGCCAGGATGCTGGTGGCCTTCTTGGCCACCTGGGCACACTGCTGGCTCATGTTCAGCCCACAGTCCACCAACACCCCCAGGTCCCTTTCTGCCAGGCAGCTCCAGCCACTCTGCCCCCAGCCTGTAGCGCTGCAGGGGGTTGGTGTGACCCAAGGGCAGGACCCAGCACTTGGCCTTGTTGAACCTCATCCCGTTGGCCTCGGCCCATCCATCCATCCTGTCCAGATCCCACTGTAGAGCCTTCCTACCCTCGGCAGATCAACGCTCCTGCCCAACCTGGTGTCACCTGCAAATTTACTGAGGGTGCACTCGATCCCCTTGTCCAGATCATTGATGAAGATGTTAAAGAGAATGGGCCCAAATACCAAGCCCTGGGGGACACCACTTCTGACCGGGCACCAACTGGGTATAACTCCATTCGTCAGTGGCCCTCCAGTGTTACCTGGAGAAGAGTACACCTGTCCAAGCCATGGGCAGCCAGTTTCTCCAGGAGAATACCCTGGGAAACAGTGTCAAAGTCTTTACTAAATTCTAGGTAGGCAACATCCACAGCCTTTCCCTCATCTGCTAAGCAGGCCATTTTGTCACAAGAGATCAGGTTTGTCAAGCAGGACTTTCATTTTATGAACCTGTGCTGTCTGGGCCTGATCACCTGGTTGTCCCATACGTGCTGTGTGATGGCACTCAGGGTGATCTGCTCCATAACCTTCCCCAGCACCAAGGTCAGGCCAAAAAGTCCTGTAGTTCCCCGGAGCCCCCTCCCAGCTCTTCTTGTAGATGGGCATCATATTTGCTAACTTCCAGTCAGCTGGGGTCTCCTTGGTTAGTCAAAATATGATACTGTGATACTTTCAGATGATTTTCAAAATAGCATCAGCCACGGTCTAAAGACTTCCTGGAAAAAATATACTGACATTGCCAAAAGGACACTTAGAAAGACTGGTGGGTAAAGCTCTAGCAGATTGCAGAGCAGTACTGGTGGGACTGGGACTGTGGCTTCTTGTTTAACAGACAGACACTGCCTTCTACACTGATGTTAAAATCAGGGCACTAAAACCCCTTGAAATGCAACGAGAAAACAGCAGATCAAACAGAAAATCTATATGACAAAGCTTATGTGACCCAAAGCCTTTATAGTCATGAGAAGATCAATTTATATACATGTATATAAGAGTGAATAACCTCTTGTAGAGCTGTTTCTTACCCCAGGGTGGTGATTTCTGAATAACAAAATGCATGCGGATTTTGTTGAAAAGAAATTGGATTTGCTCCTTTCAGAGACTCAGGGGTTCACCTGAACCTCGAGGACTCAAGCAGAAGGGCTGAGAAGTCAGTCGATAGGATGGGCCAGAGAGCAAGGATGGAGCAGAGCAGGGCAGGGAACCAAGGGAGCAGGTCAGGCTCTAACACTCCCCAGATGCCCTCAACACCCATCCAAGAAGAACTCAGAGACTGAGGAGATTTAAGTTACTAGCCACAGTATCAACAGGCACACGCTGATTTTAAGGAGTTGATCAGGTTGGTTACTAGCAGCCTGGTGGGTCGGGGGACACAGTTCTTCTCCCTTTCCAACAGACGTTTGAGCCTGGCTGCTTATCCCCTTCCACACAGAATTTGTGTTGTGTTTCTCACAGCCTTTCCACTGCTGACCTTCCCACAAGTTCCTGTGGCAAACTGGTTGGAAGAACAGCCTTTCTCTATCTTCTTCTCTCCTTAATATGTTTAAGCAGACTCTTTACTTCAGTAGACTTAAGATTAAGCCTAGCATTTGGACAATTCCCAAGCAGCAGAGATGACCTCTTTTCTGTTAGCTAAACAGAACTGCAGACAGAGGGCAATTTTCTTTAGACTTTTAAGTGTTTCAGGGGAGTGCTAAGAGGATTTCACAGTTGGAAACTGGAGATTGCAGAAAAGGACGCTGCAGGTGAAGACAATTGTTTGTTCTAGTTTCTGAACAGTGTGTCCATCTTATTCTCTCAAATACTCCTGGTCTTTCTTCAACTTTTAGAGGTTGATGATATTTACAATGTTATGAGTGATTAGGAAGGACGTGATGAACAGCCTTAGCCTGGATTCCTATGGATTTTTATCAACCTAGAGCTTCATCACAGACCCAGATGTTCCCTATTGCCATTCTGCCTGAGCAGCCCCAGTTTTTGCCCTCACGTTCCTGAAACCTTTGCTTTCTTTCGCATCCCCGAGGTCCCAGGTTGGCAGCAGATGATGTGTCTCATCCCAAGCCCCTTGGTCCTGGTAGAGCCACCAGGGTGAGAGCCCAGCTTCAGCCAAGCAGTAAGTCAAACACGGCAGGTACCAGCCTGGCTGATGCTGCCACCTTTCTTTTATGGTGACACTCATGTCTCTATTCAAACACCCATGAAAAAAACCCCACCTTTTAGGAATACAATGTCTTTGTGACATTGCAGCCTCTTTTCAATGGGGCTGAAATTCACATTTGAATTGACACATTGAAAAGCCACTGGAGAGAGAGCAGGGACAGGCATGGACTGAAAGTACAGCCACGTATGCATCACACTTCAGAAATTTCCTAAGAGATATAAGACTTTGAACCTTCTGGTAGACAAAAACTTCAAGAATATGGGATTGATTTCTCACTTTAGAGATCATCTGCGATGTTTTCCTCCATTTGTTCCAAGTAGGTCTCAGAAGTCCCCGAGTGTGATCTGTTTGAGAGAGTTTCTCAAGGTGAAGGAGGCTGAGGGGGGACCCCATTGCCCTCTCCAACTCCCTGAAAGGAGGGTGTAGAGAGGTGGGGGTTGGCCTCTTCTCCCAAGGGAATCATGACAGGAGCAGAGGAAATGGTCTGAAGTTGGGGCAGGGGAGGTTTAGATGAGATCTGAGGAAGAATGACTTTGCTGAGAGGGTGGTCAGGCCCTGGAAGGGCCTGTCCAGGGAGGTGGTGGAGTCACCATCCCTGGAGGGATTTAAGAAAAGTGTAGACATGGCACTTCAGGGCATGCTCTAGTGCCCGAGATTGTTGGGTTGTATCTGTTTGTGGGTGGGTGGCGGGTGTGTGTGAGTTTGTTTGCTTGTTTCTTTTTTTGTGGTTGGACTCGATGATCTCAAAGGTCCCTTCTAACCATGAAGATTGATTCCGTGATTCTGTGTTACACAGCAGGGATACAACCAGTCTTCTTCTGATGGGAACAGCACGAATGCAGGAGGCATCCGGTGTACCTGCAGGAATACTGTTTGCAGAGCCAGCTACAGTGTGATACCTCTACAGACAAAGAGGCTGGAGTGGGATTCACCTCAACTCAAATTAGATGTCTACAAAAAGGTTAAAAGAACTGAACCCTCAAATGCCCATTTCTCACTCCTGACTCTCAAGGGAAACTTGGCTGCAAACATCTACAGCATAAAAATCTGAAGTGAAACAAACCTCACTTTAGGGTCCAGTCAGTAAATTCTCTTTCATTTTACTTGCAAAATATTCTCAAACAGAAAAATACAGGTAAACATAAAGCAATGTGGCAAGACATTTTAAAGCGCAGTCGTGCTATAAAATGCATAGATGCCAAATAAACCTGTCCTCTGGGTGACAAAGTAGCCAGCCTTATCTTGACAGGATGCTATCACTCAGCTTGTGAATGCTGAAGTTCCAGTGGAGTAAGAGAACTGCACTTCATTAAAATCCATTTCTCCGTACAACCGCTGCCAACACCACGAGCTGTCTCTGCAATTAAGAAAATGTAAAATGATCTCCTGCAGTACAGTAGCGATGAAGGGAACAGAGTCAAGTCCAACCCTAAGCCAGCAAATAATTTTCTTTTTACAGCTTCCCAGAAAGGACTTGGCAGAGGCCAGACAACAGAGCTCACAGTACGTCGGTGAAGGCTTTATCATGAACCTACCTCTCCACCACTGAACCATGCTCCACAAAAGCAGATGTTATGTTTATATATAGATTGATTATACGTACACATATATATGGATATGACTATCTGTGAATGCATGTAATTCCTTCAAAAATGAGTGCTTTATAACTTGCTAAAAGCTTGCAGCAGTCACTGCTGTCAAGAGTGACCACTTCTGCCTCTTTGCCTCCTGGAAGGAGCATCATTAGCTCGTCACTGACACCACTTCCCCTGGCAAACTTTGACGTTCAGTTCCACGATGTGTTTTTTCTGCTAGATTCTCATTATTGCACGTTCTGATCTGCCTGAGGCAGCTATTAAACCCCTTGTCAAGTCACAGCTTACATCTTGACTGTGAATCATATCTTCTTTTAGCCCAAATTACCTCTTCATTTCAATATTCTGAAATAGATACTGTGCAATTAGAGCATTTTAAAAGCATTAATTGACACAGCAATAACTTATTTTGTTGTTTTTTCGTGTCAGAAAAGCTATTTGTCTGCAGATACTGTATTATTATCATTGTTTTTAGTGCCCCCTTTAGTTTTATGTCCAATAAAGGCATCAATCAATTTATGTCACAAAGGCATCAACCCTTTGTGAAGACAATATAATGTTCTCGGAGTCAGAAGGGACTCACACATAACAGAGAGGAAAAATTGTCTTTGCCGTAGCCTTAAAGCAGGTAAAGGCTTAGCACCATGAGTGAGAGAGAAAGTAGCTGAATTTCTTTCATCTTTCCAAAGAATAATCTAGAGAGATGTAGTTTAGAAAACCTAAAGCAATACAGAAGAGAGAAATACACATGATGTGTTTTCAAAACATAAAGGGCCAGGTATCAGTCGGTGTAAACCAGCAGCTTAGCTTTCATGGCACTACACTGTTCCCACCAAATGACTTTCTGGTCCACTTCAAGTCTTAGAAAAATCTGGGAAACGTGGAAACTTCCCCGGTTTACCTCAGATATGCAAGATCAGCATTTATACTTAGCTTGTTTCTGCTGTTAAAACCCACGTTCCTACTCTCTAAACAGTTTTTGCTGTCCCTTCATCCTTTGTTTTCTCAGCCAATTCCTCTTCTGTCACAACATTTAAGCTTCTTTCTAAGCTTTTGAGTACAAAATCTAGTTCTTTCAGCCAGCCATGCCTCCCAGAGGGTCTAATGACAAAAAATGAGCTGGGTGAACTGTTAGAACAGGGATTATTTTAATGCCATCTACAATCCCAGACTGAAAGCGATGAACTACTGCAAGAGTCCAGACGCATGGCAGTGGCTGGGTTTCCTTTGAAGATCTGCCCCCATACCAGAAGGGGCTTAGAGGCTACCCAAGTCTGAAGCCAAGTCCTCCTGACTCCTCTCTCCTGCAGGACAGATCACCTCAGCAGAGGTGGATCTCAAGTTGCTGGAGTGAAGGCAAAACTCTGACTACTTCAGGGATTCCCAAAGGCTGTGGCTTCCAAAGGGAAGTGGCTGTGTAGGTGTTTCAGTTGGACCCTAGAGAATTTGCTCACTATAGAGCTGAGGTGAATCACAGAATCACAGAATGACATGGGGTTGGAAGGGACCTCTGGAGATCATCTAGTCCAACCCCCTGCCAGAGCAGGTCCACCCAGAGCAGGTCCCACAGGAACGTGTCCAGGTGGGGTTTGAATGTCTCCAGAGAAGGAGACTCCACCACCTCCCTGGGCAGCCTCTGCCAGGGCTCTGCCACCCTCACAGCAAAGAAGTTCCTCCTCATGTTGAGGTGGAACTTCTTATGTTCAAGTTTGTGCCCATTTCCTCTTGTCCTGTCTCCTGGGCACCACTGAACAAAGACCGGCCCCATCCTCTTGACACCTTCCCTTGAAGTATTTATAAGCATTGATCAGATCCCCCCTCAGCCTTCTCTTCTCCAGGCTAAAAAGCCCCAAGTCCCTCAGCCTCTCCTCATAAGGGAGGTGCTCCAGGCCCCTCATCATCTTTGTAGCCCTCTGCTGTCCCCTCTCCAGCAGTTCCCTGTCCTTCTGGAACTGGGGAGCCCAGAACTGGACCCAGTGCTCCAGATGGAGCTCCCCAGGGCAGAGTAGAGGGCAGGATGCCCTCTCTTGACCTGCTGGCCACACTCTTGCTGATGCAGGGGATCACTCCTCCTGATGCACTCTTCCTGAAACAGGGTTAACCCCCTGATGCGCACAACAAACCAAATACTCCTTTGGAGGTATGCAGTACCAACGGAGAGGAGGAGGAGTTAGCTGGTTCCCAGTTCAAGTTCCCTCCACTGTTCTCCAAATTCAAAGTCAAAGGCAGCAGGAGAGAAAATAGATGCCATAACGTGTCAGAAGATGTCTCCATCCCAGTGCTTATATTGGGAAGAAACAGATTCAGGACAAAAAATTACATGGTGTAAGTGACAGAGTTGGGCGAAATTAATACAGTGGAATCTTGTTGAATGTGACTCTATTTTTCTCAAGTCTGTGACGATCAATTAATCCTTCAGCTTCTTCTCCTCCAGGAACATTACCTCCTTTTTCTTCAGGGCAGAAGACCCAGGAAGCCTCTCCTCTGGATTTAATGTCTGTGCATTAGGTGACTGAGGACCGTTCCTTTCTCTCCCTTGCTCCCCGTGGCCACTTTCTGCTTCCCTAGCTTGGCACCTTCACTCCCTATTGCTCCTTCCACAGCTTCTTCCAGCTGGGATCTGTAAAGCCTGTCCCTGGCAGCCACCTCACTCTCCACCTACTGATCCCCTTCTCCCAGGGCTGCGGTCCCGCGCAGCAGCTCTCCCAGCATGGAAGCCCCCACCAGCCCCTCAAAGCTGGGGGAGGAAATACAGCTTCTTCATCCACCTTCTTCCACCCTGCTCCCTACACCCACACCCTCTGTCTCAGGACTTGTGAGCTAGCCAGGGATTTCCTTGGAATCACAGAATTACATGGGGTTGGAAGGGACCTCTGGAGATCATCCAGTCCAACCCCCTGCCAGAGCAGGGCCACCCAGAGCAGGTCCCACAGGAACGTGTCCAGGTGGGTTTGAATGTCTCCAGAGAAGGAGACTCCACCACCTCCCTGGGCAGCCTCTGCCAGGGCTCTGCCACCCTCACAGCAAAGAAGTTCCTCCTCAGGTTGAGGTGGAACTTCTTCTGTTCAAGTTTGTGCCCATTTCCTCTTGTCCTGTCCCTGGGCATCACTGAAAAAAGACTGGTCCCATCCTCCTGACTCCCACCCTTTGAGTATTTATAAGCATTGAAAATAATGAAAAATTGAAAATAATGCAATATAATTGAAAATAATGCATTTTGACAGAAAATTTCATTTTTTGCCATATTAGAATATGCAGATCAAGTCTTTGAATTCATATGTCAGCATAATGCCACTGAGGCACAGCAGTAGAGGATCTCGTCCCATGATCTCCATCTCCAAACCCATTTCGAACTGCAAACCCACCCAGCTCTGACATTTTAAAACCCGATCTCTGACATCCTTTTCTAAATTGTCACATCTTTCCCGTGCTCCATCTCAAAATGTATTATTTGCAGATGAAACCTCTTGGGTAAAGAGTATACCTAAGGAATAACAGCTATTCAGAGCTCAGCATCCTTATTATTTCTCAGTCTCCCATGGACGAGGGGACGCAGTGGGAAATGCTGCTGTCTGGCCTGGGTAGTGCTCTGAGGGCATTTCCTATCATCCTGAGACCCTTAACCCTCCTCCTGCGGTTTCTGAGAGAGAAATCCTGAAATATTAGCTTGACTGCAGCTGACTTTAAAGCATGCCTAATTATCTCGTGCAACATGCACCTGTTAAACAAAGCAATTTAACACCTTTCTCCAACTTGAGGTTTCCAAGTTTTCATTGTAGATCTCACAGCTTTGAAACTACATGTTCCTTGATCAACCCTCCCCCAGGCGTACCGTTACCAAAACACAGGTAATACCCCGTCTCCGCCAGAGGAAATACGAGATAATATTACTTGGGCTCTGAACATTTTTGAGTACAACAGTCCCAGGAAAATATGAAACACAGACTGAAGAAAGACCGTCGGTGAAGGGACGCTATGGGCCTATAACGGGAGTATAAATGAATAACAGAAAGGTCAAAGCCCCTTGAAAGGTAGAAATTTTAGTATTAGCACAAGGCACCCTGAAGGTTTAAACATCACCTCCGAAGTGAAGCACATCCAAAGCAGAAAGAGCACCCCAACATGCCTTGGGAAAAAGAGCTTGTGACTGGCTTCTGGTGAGCACTGACAAAAACCCCACCCCTGAGCAGCTTCCCCTCCGACTGCTTCACAGTCAGGGAACTTTAAGACCGTTGTTGGTGAAGAAGAGTCGTGCTGTTCCCCAGCATTGTTGGTCTGACATTCCCCACACGATTGCCATGAAGATTGCAGTTAAGGAAGGACATTCCGGGCCTGCTGGCCCACCTGCATACCTCGTATTTCTCCTTCATACATATTTTATTTTGTGTAATGAGATTTCATAGTGCAGAATGAATTAGAAGATACAGGCTATGCTGGAAAAGAGGACATCAGAAAGATGGGAGACAGGACTAAATTAGCTGCCAGAACTATTTAGGGAGGGCATCCAAAACCCTGAATAGATTTACTTCTACTACTTGAAACATTCATGCTCCCAAGAAGGAATCAGAAGAAAAGCGGTATTTCTTCCAAGAAGTTCTTGACATCTCAGAATTAAACTACGTTGAAACAGTGGAGGAAGGTGTTAATTCTTTTAACGTGTAGAAAGCAGCATCTGTGCAACTGCAGGCACATAGTGTGCCCAGAAATGAAAAACAAGAGCAGATATATAAATGGTACCACTCATCAGTGAAGCACGTCTCATGTGTCTTCTCAATACCAAGGGCTAAATAGCAAGCTTGTTCCAGGCACAAGCACAGCAGCCATCCAGGGGTGACTGACTCACAAACAGTCTCCTTTTCGCTTCCCTAAACACAAATCCTCCATGCTACCCTCAGTACATGGGTAAAGCCACCCACTCCTCATCTAACACGAAACGTTAGCTCTGCTGTTCTCTGCTGACTCTCTGTACCCTGCACGCTCTGTCCCTTCATACTTTACAGATCACGGGAAGGCAATTGAGTTGTCTCCAGCTTAGTGCTGGTTAACAGCTCGAGGAAAGGGTTCTCAGCCATTGGAATGGGCTGCCCAGGGAGGTGGTTGAGGCACCATCCCTGGAGGTGTTCAAAAGACGGGTTGATGTGGTGCTGGGAGATACGATTTAGTGATGGTGTTGCTTTTTGTTTGTTGTGTAGGTGTTTATTTTTGTCAAAATTAGGTTGACGGTTGGACAAGATGATCTTTAAGGTCCCTTCCAACCTAGAAGATTCTGTGATTCTGTGATTGCAGCAAGCCTTCAAAGGAGTTGGGGTACTGGAATGAGAACTAACAAAAACCAGACATTATTTACAAGAGATCTCATGATTGTTCCCTCTCCACCAGAAGCCTGCACGGATCAGAAGGAAGCCCCATCCCTGGAGGGGTTCAAGGCCAGGCTGGATGGGGCTTGGAGCAACATGGTCTGGTGGGAGATGTCCCTGCCCAGGGCAGGGGGGTTGGAACTGGATGATCTTTAAGGTCCCTTCCGAATCTAACCATTCTGTGATTCTATGATTCTAAGACAAAAAAGGAATCAGGCTTAAATACTGAATGCATTGAGAAAGATATCCCGAATGTTATATCCTATAGAAAGATATCCCATAACGCTCACTTCAGACAGACAGTGAAATCACTGTATCCTTCCCACAAACATTTCCAGCTAAGAGTTAAACCTAACGATCCAGTGGACTACAAACCCAACATAAAACTCAAGGAACTCACGTTTATGCCAACCACAAAAGCCCATATTCGGTAGGCAATGATGTAATTAGTTTGTAAGTAATATACAGGCAGAAAGAGAGAGAGAAAGAAAGAGAGAAAGAGAGAAAGAAAGAGAAAGACAGAAAGAGAGAAAGACAGAGAGAGAGAAAGAAAGAGAGAGAGAGAGAGAGAGAAAGAAAGAAAGAAAGAAAGAAAGAAAGAAAGAAAGAAAGAAAGAAAGAAACCCCCCAAACCTGTTCACACACAACAGACATTATTCAGGAGGCAATCACATTTCTACAAAGCACTAGTGTATTACTAGCAGAATAGTGACATACAGTAGTGTAATACCAGTGTATACTAGTCCTACAACTGCAATTATTGGGAGAATGAAGTTATTTCGGAAGCTGTGGACTGTGGAGTACTGCTGACTCACAGAACAGCAGGGCTCTGAGATGCCTGAGAAAATCATGTAGACCAAATATTCCTTTATGTACAGCAAAGGGAAAAAAAAATGGCAGGAAACTGATAACCTGAAAAGTAGCTTCATTTTGGTTTCATGGCAAATAAAAATTACGGCAAGGCTGTCTAATATGGCTCTTAAGACAATCTTTCAATTTAAAAGGTTGAGAATCAGAGAAACCACACCCTCCTCTATCAAGTATGAACCCAGTGAGATTTATAGCATAACTGCTACCAGGAGACACTGCCCATGGATCAGAGCTGAAGAGACAGACTCAAGATTTGAGCTACTCCTTCAGTCTGAGAAAAGTTAGTTTGTGCCTCTGCTTTCTTCCTCTTAACCCTAAGATATTACCATCTTTTTAAATATTCAGTACCAGCATTCTTTTAAAGATTAATATCTGGGCATTGTCCTATAGATTTCCAGCTCCTTTTCAAGCACTGTGTTATTGTTGTAAGCATAGAGAACAAAATAAATAAATCAATCCTCACATGATTTAAATTATTATTTCTCCTTAAGAATATGAAAAGGCTCAGAAGTGTTTATATCTCACGAACTCTCAGTTAAGCTTCCTATTTAGGAACCTCTAGAGGAATTGTTTGCTGGGACAGAACCTGTCATTAATACCATGTTGAGATCAGAAAGTTAAATCAATCCAGGCCCAGGCAGAAATGATCACTGTAAAAGCATCCTTCTGACATGAATTAATCAATCCAGGCCCAGGCAGAAATGATCACTGTAAAAGCATCCTTCTGACACGAATTCCAGACTATTATTCCCAGCAAAATCACCTCAGTTGGAATGAAAACGGGAGCAATGTTCAATACTCAGCTTTCAGTTGGCTGCAAGAGGCACAATTCCCTCTCTGTTTCGTCACCAGGTGAATCCCACCAGGTCTTCATGGTCTTGCCAGACTTAATCTACACAACACATTGTGATCTGCTGCCTCCGGTACTCAAACTGGTTTCTTTCCTTCATCAGTTGAAAGAAATATTGTGTAATATTCTATTACACAGTGCAACTTGACACCTGACAAATTAAGAGGCATGAAGATTTGACTGCAGAGCCAGGGTTCTTTCCAGAGCACAGGAGAGCACCTGGAAGGTGAAGCAGGGCGCCCATCCCCATCTTTCCTTGCTCCTCATTTGCGATTTGTTCTACTGAATCCGGATTGGCCACTTAAGGGGGGGCAAAGAGCCATTTCATGAGCGTGGTACGAGCAGAGACTGCCAAGAGGCCACACGTGAAAACCGAAGTGGCTCGGTGACAGCAGCATTCCGAGCCAGCGATGGCCAAGCAGCTGTGAGGGCTGATCCACCCTGCCTATTTTTAATGGGATGTGTCATCGGGCCTAAATTAATTTCAGAAATAAAAGATACTTCTGCAGATACGTGAAGGGAGTTTCTGTGACTCTGCTGAATTCGGAGCAGTGTAATGCCACAGCAGCGCAAGGCTGGAGATTCAAGTGCTGGAGCATGTCCAGAGGAGAGCCACCAAGCTGGGGAGGGGTCTGGAGAACAAGTCCTACGAGGAGAGGCTGAGGGAACTGGGCATGTTGAGTTTGGAGAAGAGGAGGCTGAGGGGAGACCTCATTGTCCTCTACAGCTCCCTGAAAGGAGGTTGCAGAGAGGTGGGGGTTGGCCTCTTCTCCCAAGGGAATCATGACAGGAGCAGAGGAAATGGTCTGAAGTTGGGGCAGGGGAGGTTTAGATGAGATCTGAGGAAGAATGACTTTCCTGAGAGGGTGGTCAGGCCCTGGAAGGGCCTGCCCAGGGAGGTGGTGGAGTCACCATCCCTGGAGGGATTTAAGAAACATATAGACGTGGCACTTCAGGGCATGCTCTAGTGCCCGAGATTGTTGGGTTGTGTCTGTTTGTGGGCTGGTTTTTCTTTTGTGGTTTTGGTTTTTTGTTTTTTTTTGTGGTTGGACTCGATGATCTCAAAGGTCCCTTCCAACTATGAAGATTCCATGATTCTGTGATTTCCCGGTCTTTTGGCGTGTTCCCTGGGGAGCAGCACTGGGTGCAGCTGGGAGGCAGGTGAGCCACCACGCACCAAACATCTGCTCTCTCCCGGACAGAGCTAACAGGGAGAATAGAATTGACTCTTTTCCTGGTAAATCCAGATTTCCACAGGGCAGAACACATGAATGTCTGCATCCCTGTAGGTGGATATTCTTCCATTGGCTTCCACACAACTCCGACCGGTCTGATGTTGGTAGAGGGCCAGGCCAAGTAAATCCTGTCCTGTAAATTTAGATCAGAATGATGTACTTTAAGAAGGTAGAGTGTTACTACTCGACCACTTCTGCGAGTTTCAGGTGAGGAGACCTTCGTCTCCATTCTAACACATCTGACTAACAGGATTTAGCCTCCGTACGCGGTTAAGCTCCTTGGGGTTACAGCCACTTGATTCCCAATTCAAAAGGAGTAGGTGTGAACACTCACATATTGCTTTATCAAGCTGTCATGGCAACAAAATCCTCAGAGCTGCAATGTCATTGTTAGTCACGTAGCAAAGGACAGCCAGAGGATGTTCGCTGCTTCCACCCCCCTCAAAGGTTAATACCACAAAAAAGCCCTCTTCCAAAACACTGAAATGCCCACTAATGTAATACCTATTTCAGGACCACTGCAAAGCAATTGTCTTCATACATGTGGATAGAGGTTATACATTCTCTTTAATGCCCTGTATTTTTCCCTCTTGTTTGATAACCCAATATTACTCCTCCAACCTATCTCTTTTTTAATGGAACATATTTTAAGAAATATAAAAAGGACGACTGGCTAATAATAAATACGTTACAGAGGATCTAAAGATTAATTTGTGAAATAGTTCCAGACAAAAAAGTACAGCATTTGTAAACAGATAGCACTCTGGTGTAAAATGCAGAACGTTTGTATGAACCGACTTCTATGTGCTACGAAAAAAAAATAAAATCAAATAGAACATAGTTTAAAACATGTCTTTTAATTGATGATGAATTTCTACAGTGCTACAGTATTAATCTCTAAAACAAGTATCTGAATCTATAGCTCAACAAATCTTACAATCTTTGCAAATAAATAAGTTATTAAAAGGATCATATGGTGTTGTTTTCCTGTGTAAACTGCTAATGATAATGCATTTCAGAAAAAATAACAAGAACGAGCAGCTGCAGTGCATATACATTATTAAGAATCTTTAAGTACAATTCTATACATGGTTATTAAGAATCTTTAAGTACAATTCTATACATGGTACACTTAGAGAAGTGTTTCTGTACTCACACTTTTACAAAGCCATCAACAGAAAGGACATAAAATACATTCAAGATTGAAGGGAGAAGCAAGAGAGCTGTGAATAAAAAGACAACATGTTCCAGCTGATACAACATGACACGGAGAGTAGAGTACATTTGAGCACTCCAAATCCACCACCAGTTGCCGGCCTGAGCTGGACAGCACGTTCCCCTGAGAGGGGCAGAGCTACCCAACACCCAGGTCCTCCACGGTTTGTCTCGGCACAGCCTTGGGTTCACTTGTCAGACTTGTCACTGCCGTGACCTAAGAATTCACAAGACGGGTCTTCTCCATCTGCTGATTCATGAGGATGAGTCACGTATTGACCCCGGTGGAGCCTTCAGCCCTACTGAAAGCACCCAACAGCCCTGGGGTGGCAGCGGCGAGGGACGATACCAGACATGCACCAAGAGGACCACCAAGAGGACAACCCTCATGGAAGCAAGATGAAGGAGCTACCCTTGGCCAAATATATTAACTTGCCACCTTCCCAAAGCTCAGTAGGCACTAACACCACCGCAACTCGCTGGAGCAAGAGAACACAGAGCTCTGCAGAAACAGGAGGCGCTTGTTTCTTCAACAGACATTGTCACAAACAGAGAATAAAACACTTTTAATGGGCTACGGTTAATCATCTATAAAAAGTGTACGTTCAGCACGAATTTAAATTATGAGCTAGTAATAAATAATACAGTATCGTTGAGCACATTTTAAAATATACATTATGAAATAAAATTTAATTTTCAGAAAAGCTTTCAATCTTTTTGTTCAAAACCACATTTAACTAGTCCTTTATAAACAACTGCAGCCTGTTTGCCTGCCTGAAAATTTTGATTTATGAAGCACTCCTGCCTAGTGCAGAACATTTATTTGTATTAACTTTCCTTTTTTTTTTTTCTAAGGCAGATTAAGTACGAGCTGAATTCACAAAAACTGTTAATGTAGCAACTCCCTTCAATTATAATTTATTGCCATGGCTGTAATTTGGGTTCATTCTAGTTTATTTAGTACATATAAATATCCAAATATCCGCTAAAGTAAGCTACTGTGAAGACTGCAAGCACCGCAGTCAGAGTACTAGCCAGACCTAGATTTAAAATTTAAAATATTTCTTTCTGGGTAAGAAAAGGCAGGTTCCCTCTGGTCACAGAAAAGATCTCCACGTGCCCCCCTGTGAACTAGTCACTGAGATCCGTCCATTGACACAAACCTGGCTCAATGTGATACTCAGTGGGCATCAGAAGCAGCACACTGCACCCTGCCATACCAGCATTTCAAGAACCAGAGGTTTATAGACAGCAAGACAGCTGAGCAGAGCAGAAAAGCCCCTTCTGTCACACCCTCTTTGTGCACAGAGATCCTCCCAGCTGACCTCAGGAGCTCCCTCCCAGAAGGTAGGAGAGCACAAAGAGCTGCTTCTCCTCTCACATCCGGGAGCAATGACATCTATTAACTCCTGCTCACCATGGCCCCAGTGACCCTCTAAGAGTCACTGCAATTTCTCAGCATCATATTCCTTTGTCCTGCCCGTGCCTCGAGGACAGGATGGGGTCCTCTCGACGCTCCGGGCAGAGCTGGGAAACCAGGTGCTTCACCCCATCTCTCCTGGAACAGCCTTTCCCGGGGGAACCTCAAGAAATCCAACTGCTTTGAGCAGGAGTTTAGAAAAAGGGCATAAAAAGTGCTTATGCTACTACCAATAGTAGGAAATGTCACTTGATGAATAGGAATCTCCTCCCAAATGCCTATTCCCATGTATTGTCATTAAAAAAGCCTCCAAAGGTCATACTCTATATGAATCCCTTCCAGAAGGCATATCTAGCACACGTAAGAAAACACCTTTATATGAACAGTTTGTTAAAGACTAAATCAAAACATTACAGACGCTGATGCTTGAATACAGTTCTAATCTTTCAAAACAGGAAGATTTCAAGGCTTTAGAAAATTATGAATATTGCAGAGAGGAAGACAAAAAAGACAGGTGTCAAAAAGAAGTTGGAAAGGGAGCACCATATGAAAATCATACTTAACTTCTGATGTCTATTTAACAGGCTAATTAAATGTCTCATGATGTTATACTGAAGTTTAAGTAAGCTACCTAGGATAAAATCCTGGCCCATCTGAAATCGATGGAAAGGGGACTTTTACCTGTAATTCTCACTGTCTTTGAGAAGATGCTAAAACAAAAGGTATACACTGAGGCGTCAGAGAAATACTTCAACCAAAATGAAGAGAAAGGAAAGAACACGTTGCTTGCTTTTCTTTAAAGTACATGCCATGTAAACTAATCTACATGGCAATCTGTCTGGTCTATGAAACATTGAATGCAATACTGCAAGTAATTTTTAGCTTTATTTTTATTCATTTATCATTTCGCAATACTCTTCTGTAGCTGTAAATCACTTTTAAAATTGCATCACCACCTTGTACGCTGTTGCTTTATGAAAGTGCAAACCCAAGATTTTAGCAAACAATGCTGTATTTTTTTCATGTCCCATACACAAAAGGATATAAAAATAGCTCCTTGATTGACATAATATCCTCAGGCCACGATGAAAAAAAATATAATACAGTGTTACAGCACAGATATTCCTTTTATTACAGGAATAATATCTGTGAGATACACTCATCTGATGAAGGATTTCAAAATCACGTATTTTAAGTATCCAATGCATTTTCAATGAATTGATAGCTATGGTCTTCAGTGAGCTGCCCTGACAGTAAAAAGAGACACAGAACTTAATCTAATCTTAAATTACTCCTATTTCATCCTGCTCCTCTGCTTGCTAATTGAGAAGTGTTTCTAAAAACTGCCATGATGTTCGTCACGGATCAAAAAGCAAGTGAAGTTTATAAAACAGTACTCTAAGGACTTGGGACAAATACAACTGCTAGTCTGAACGTGTGCAACACAACTGGTTTGTGATTCAGGGTTGTAAATGTTGTTTAAACTTTTAATAGTTTTAGCTGCATATAAAACAGAGAAGTAATAAATTATAGCACCTTGCGTGAAATTTTTTCTAAAAAATACAAAGATTACACCTTTTAAAATGGTAAGAAATACAACTATTCTATCTCAAGTCCACTATGCACCTGTCGTTTGAAAGGAAACAAATTTACAAGTAATGAAGACATGCATAAATATCACAAATTTGGGGCACAAAATGGAATTTGAAAGTTAGTTAATAAATCCTCAAATAGATAACAAATCATCAAATTACCTGACACACCAGAAAAAGGGTGTATCTATAACTTTAAAAAAAGCTGTATTATCATAGAATTATTGAAGCTAAAAATGGAAACTGCCTATTCAAGTATGTAGTTCAAACTCTTGCCAAAGGAAGATAATTTTCCACTACTGCATTACATCTAACTGAAAACCTTCCAAGAAATCGTGTGTATTGATAAGCACTACTGTGCCATTCCATAACCTAACTCATCTCATTGGTAGGATCTTCCTCCTGAAATTCATTGGATATTTACCTTGTTTCAAATTCATATAACCAGTTCTAGCTACACCTTCATACTTAGAAAGCCTCTTCCTTTACATGTATTTCTCACATAACAAAAAATTATACACACTTAAAAATTCAACCTTTCTGACTTCTTTCTCACTTTAACTGATTTGTTACTGTTCTCCGACTTTTCAGAAGAATGACTCAATTCCTCCCTGAGCTACCCAAAATATAACACTGTCCTCCAGAAATGACCTCAGCAATCATAAGGACTATTCTGATTCCCAGCTGCCTGGTGCAGCTTTTCTGCATATATACTCTTCTTTTGACAGCAGTGATGCCAGAAACAACTTTGTTGCCTACATTATCAAAGCTTCTTACTACATTATTACGTTTCAATCTTCTCTCTCTCTCACTAAGTATCCAAGTTTCCTCAAATGTGTTACCTTTTCTCTGAATCTCTTTGGCTGTGTCTAATGCCCTGGACCTCTCCCACTCAGGTATCATATAGTGTAGTATCATCTGTAGCTTTTATTGATACACTGTAGATCCTTCTTGCAGGTTATTGAAGACATTAAATAGAATTAGGTAAACACAGAATAAACAACTAATGGGGAGGGAGCAACTAAAATTGCACAATGGGATGATTCAAAGCACGATTTATATTTTAAGATGCTATTTCAAATATATTTTATCCTGCTTAGCTATTTAAAAGAAGTTAATTAGCTCACTATAGCTACGGTTTCTAAATGCAATACCATAATATTTCTGCATACATAATTCAGCGTAGAATAGGCAACAAGCTGACAATCAGTCTTCCTCTGCAAACGAGTCCCGTTCCAGCCACTGATCAGAGAAAGGTAAGCACATCAAGTCCAGTCCTCAGCACAAGCTTTTAACCAGTTCATGTTATATCCATTAGTCTACATGTCTTTAAAATTACAAATGAAAATACAGAGAGTTCTAAAGTTGCACTGACAAGAATTCAGCTCCTTTCAAAAGTCCTTCTGGAATTCTACAGTGTAATCCTGTAACCCAAAGAACGTTGAACAGCATGCTAACAGTACTTATAACTGGGAAGGTATTACTTAATATAAAGCTTAAATAACATTTAAGCCACCTAGTCTATCAAAAACACCATTACCTAATTTATGCTCTGTTTTCCAGAAGACTCACTTTCAGTACAACTTATCAACTCTCCTTCTGTTCTTGATGATGACTACAGATCATAACAGAACTTTCAGAGTAGAAAGCACAGTAGCCAATTATTCCAATTCTTAAAGCTATTTGCCAACCTATTAAAAATAAGAAAATAATTCATCTGAAGAAATGAACAAATAAAAATCAAAGTGAAACCAAGGATTAAAAGGTAAGTCTGAAGATATATTAAACATAAAAATAATACAGTCCATGCTATTTAATGCACAGTTGTTTATTCTTGTTCCATGTTTTAAAACTTGGACTCAGAAAAATCACAGGAAGTTTTGGTTTTTACCCTTTTTTTCCCATTAAAAGCACCATAGCTACACGTCTTGATTCAATCGTCCTTTTCCACAATCACTTCTCCATGAAGCACCCTTCTTCTCTGTCGCAGCATGTGGAAGTAGAGTTGTGGAAATACTTGATCAAAGCATAAAAAAAAAAAAAAACAAATTAGATGAAAAAATTCAACAGGTCACATAATGGAAAAATTAAATTTTGCAGAATGATGAAGTGAGGAAAAATTATGGCACCTAGCACTAGAACCGGTTAAGGTAAGTAACAGTAAGTCATGAACATTGCAATGAATTGCAGAGCAATAATTACTCAAAATTCAGACACACTATACCCTGTGTTCAAGCAACTTCCCTTCCACACTTTCTTTCTAGAAACAGGACTTAACCACTTAACCTCGAAATTGTGCTAAGGCAAGCATGTCTGAATTAAAGACTACGAGGAGGACACAAAATTACCCGACTTGTTCAAGTCTGAAGTGAGGAGCTCCCTCTCTCCTGGCTCTCTGTTACCGATGGTGTTACTGTCCTGCTGATACACTCCATCCTTATATTTAATGGATAGAAAATCGCATTTATTCCTGAAGCATTGTATTATATAAACAATTGTAAAACTATCAGTAAGTTATGATCGCTGAGGACATTTTTTTACTTATTTAAATCTCTCTTGTTGGCCTTCATGATTTCTCGTGACCAAAAAAATCACAGCACGTGTCCATACTGTGAAAGTCCCCATTTAAGGTCAACTTCTAAATTGAATACCTTTCATGGATGCACATCACAGACCCCCTTAACTTCAATCTTCCTGCTTCTCAATGCCTCTCCCTGATCTCTTGCCTCACTGTGCAGATTATCTAAAATATTCCTCTTGCCTAGTTTGGTCTAGCCCCCCTCATGGTGTCATATCTGGATCAGGTTGGTTTCTCCTTGTCTACACTGCTGAGGTACCAGTGGAAAGAACACTGAATGCCAAAGACAGATACTCTCTCTAATCTTAGCTCTGGTCAGCCAACTGATCTGTGGCTTCTGGTATCCAGAAGTACAAGGAGAATTTGATTAAACCAGGGACCGAGGCATGTTCAGAGATGTTTGGGGGTGGATTTCTATGAAAACAAAATACTGGAGAATATTGCTTCAAGTTTTTCCTGAGCATGCTCAAATGGTGTTTTTCAGAGGTGATACGTAAATGGATATTAATAGCAATAAAAGCAAGTAAATCTCTGGCACAACTTGCAGGACAATTTTTCAGCTATTGTTTCAAAGCGGGAGGGGCAGTAGCCATTCTCAGCAACAGAGTTACAGCAAAAAGGTTTTTAACTTTGTCCAAGTCTTAGAACTAAGTTTTTAGCATTCTCAGTGAAATTTTTCAGACAGCTTATGTTCGGAGGCAGATAACAGGATGGAAAATTTCAGTCTAACCAATTAAAGCACAGCGAAGCTTGGAACAACAGAAAGCAGGCTTTTATAGAAGAAAGCATTCGGCAAATTTAACCACAGGCAGTATTTCCAGCACTGCTGATGATTGATTATTATGTTATTAGCGTTACTACAGTTAAGTAATACTTACACGGCACATAGGAGAACATGACAATAATAAGGAAGTAATAGTAGTCAAAGGAGACATTGTATTTGTTGGGAAGTCTCAGTGAAAACATTCCTGTTTTCTTCACATAGGGTAAAGCAGCATATATGGTTAGCAGTTCACCTGCAACTCCAGCAGGATACAAAATGATAAAAAAGTTGTATCTGCATTAAAAGAAAAACCCTTGTGAGAAACACCCCATGAGGTTGAAATTTCCTCCTGTTATTATTAGTGGCACAGCAATGTATTACAGTAGTTCCTGCACCAAAATCAAGGACTGCACCCTGACTTGGCACAGAATACCAGTTTCAGTTACTTTGGATAGCGCTGCTTAGATTTACAGAGAATGCATTCCTCAGTCCTTTTATTAAAAAACAGTGAAGTATCAGAATCTTTGTATGCCTTTCTAATACTAAAGAATAAAAGAATCCTCAAACTTGTAGTCTCCAATAATGACTTCTTTTTTTTTTTTTTTAACTTTACTGATCTTGCTCCTGTTGTCTCTGGCAGGATTCAGACCAGGACTGTATCCCAAATTCAGATGATCCTACATATCCTTGTCACAGTGCACGCACACTGGGTCAGCTCAATGTAGTATGATTTCTTTGAAGATAATGAAAACACTGAGAAACATCAGAAGCCTGTTTTACCCACTGCCACGTGGGAAATCCAAATCATATTACCTTTACCACTAATGCAAATGGAAATAAAAAATAAAATAAAATGAAACTGCCAGAAACTCCTGAGATCCATTCTAAAATAGGAAGAAGATATTCAAATAAAAGGTGAATAAAATGTGGTTGGTATGCCATAGGCCACACAGGTGGTGACAAAATGAAAAATGTAATCAATAGGGTTTGTGCTGCCTTTCCTCAGTGCACCACGGAGAAGCAGCTTCTCCCAAGGAACAGCTCCCAGGTCCGTGCAGGGAACAGCAGTGAGAGCTGTCACACAGAGAGAAAGGTACAGCATGTACCCCCTGAGCAAACGAGATGAGATCCAGGACTGTGGCAACCAAATATGCAACTGTCCTAGGAGCAGATGGGCTTAGAGGACTCACAGGTCACAGAGCAGACGAAGGGAAGTATAAGAAGGAGCTGATGCTGTGACCTACACTCGGTTTGTCTCTATGCAGTGAGAAAAAAAAAAGAAAAAAAGTAAAAATTCTGAATTAAAATTTAGAGCGCACCTATACCGTTAGCCACGGAGAGAGAAATCTTTTGCAATTATAAGCTCAAGGTCAAAAATTTCCAGCTCCCTTGGAGTACTGAATAGCCCAGTTGTGCTATTTGATTATCCATAAATCTTGATAGGTATTTTGGACTCTATGAAAAGATAACAAATTTTCAAATGGTTTGTTTATAGTATATTTCACCATATATCTCTGCTGTGAGAACCTCAGGTTTCTCTATTGTCTATCACAAGGAAACAAAAATCCTGTCATTCAAGACACGTTGACCTGCTGGCCAAAAGTGGATCTGTCAATGCAGTACTTTCTGAATGCATTTCTCTTTCTGAAGCCTAAATAAAAAGTTATTAATGAAACCAGACCTGATTATTTTTAAGTTTGCCATTTAGTGCTTAAACATAACCAAGCCTACCACCTTAGGTATTAGCAAAAAGATAATATATTATGAGAATGGACACAAATATCAGACATATCAAAAAAGTGTATTAGAAGCTTCAGAACTGCATTATCTATAAAACAAAAATAAAGGAAAATAAACACGCCCTTATTTAAATAAGAGTCACGTGTGCTGAATGTAAGTTATATATTTTCCTTCTAACAGTGTAACTGTCTGTCTTACGTGTATTTTTCAAATAATGACTATTCTTCCAGTTAAGTCTCCTGCTAAACATGCAGTCTCTGTAATATATGTCATCTAGTGGCCAACCTTAAGTATACTTCAAAGCACTGTCGATATGGAACACACTTTTGATGTGGACTAAACTCAGTCAATATGTAGCTTCACTACACAAACATAACCTTACAAAAGCTCTGATAAAGCAGAACTTGTCATTAAGTAGTAATATGCACACAACAGCTGCCACGTTTTCAAGGACCTGAAATCCACAAAGACTAGGACAGGTGCTTAATTTTGGACATTGTATTCAAAAGCATCTTAAGGAGTCATACTGTAAGTTAAAAGATTACTCCAAAGATTAAAAAAATAAATAAATAAAGTAAATTAAAGCAGAGTTCAAACCATGAGACACAGAAAGCAAAGAACAAATCACACCCCGAAATCCCAGCTAAAATATTTTTTACCATTTTAAACCAAGTAAAAATGATCCCAAGTACAGAAAGCAACTGACTTGCGCTCTGCTGACACATAACCAAAGCTCAAACATCTGCTCTCCTGTGTGTTAGCTCAGCATGCGTGAAACTAACATGCAGAGAAGCATAAAAAACTGAAGTGCAAGACATCTCCACCTGGCCCATTTAATGAAGTATGGCAAATGGTTGAGCAGGTTGAATGTGTAGAAGGAATATCGAGTAATCTCTGTCACAGTCCATACGACCAGAAAAAGAATAACGCTCTCCTCATTCTGGATCTGCAGAAGTATAAAGAACCAACACTTTCTTCATCCTTAAGCTTCTTTTCTGTGCAAACTGCAACAGACTTCTGTTTAAGATACATGGAACAGAACTAACATCTTGTAAAGAAAGAAAATTTTGGCATAAAAGTGGTATGTTGAAACCATTACCATATACAGTTCTTTATCGTACGTATTTACTAAAAAACAGACACTTTGCAAACTGAGAAATCTTTAGCCATTATGCAAATATCCAAATATAAACCCCTGTAATTAAGCTTATTCCTCCTTGTTATTTTCTGCCTGCATTTTCACTATGCTACCTAACTGTCTCCCTCTTTTTATTTATGGTTGATTCACTTGTTTATTTTCTTACTCCTTAAAACCGTAAGAAGAAAGCAACGCTACAGAAAGTATGTTCCTTTCATAATCAGTTTTCAGCCGTTCTGCATTTCACTACTCTGTCTCCTAGACCTTCTCTTGCTTTTTATCTAGCTGCTTCTTCACCATATAATGCACGCCTCCATGAAACTTTAGACAAAAGGAATTGCTTAGTATGATCTACTAACTGGAACTTGGTCACAGAAGATCAAATTTAGCAGACTTCAGGGAACTGTAAGCTAGATAAGGAGCTGGAACACACATGGATCACTAAATGAAGAGTAGTTGGCAGATCAGGAGCTTTGGGTAAACACACTCAACGATCCTGTTTAAGTTCTGAGTCATTAAACTGCCTCATCAGTAGGTAGCACATCTCTGCTGGTTCAAAACATCTGCTCTTTTTCACTCTGAGTGAAGAAATAAAAGTCCCCAAATACAAAGAAGGCATGTGGGGATCTATTACAAACACTACCTTCTGAGAAGAAGAATTACACGCAAGTAATTTTCTTTTCTTTAAAAGGGGAGGAATTTTGTAATACATTTCCATGCCTGAAGGCTGAAAAGCTCCAGGGATGTCTGTGAAATAAAATAAAGTAACACAAATTTTGTTAAAATTATAAAAAATGGAAAGAATTTTTTTTTTAAATAAAATGCAACACGGTGACAAAGCTTAATGCATCTCAAAGATGCTGCAAATGCACAACTCTGTCAAAAGTCAGGAAGAATTTTAAGTGCTCATCAACTCATAAAATCGTGCCCTCAACATGTCTAAGAAGGTGCACTTTTAGTGAAAGGATCTCACCAACATCACAAAACAAAAGGAGATATAAAAATACTGCCAAACTCACAAACAAACAGCAACAACTGAAGTGCAAAGACACCCAAACAAATAAGCAAAGGAAAAGACAGAATTAGGCTGTTCTTTGCCTCATGCAATTAGAGACAAACAATGATAACCCAAACTTGGATTCACGTCATGGTGCTAAATCCAAGCAGAAGAGCTTTAAATAAGTATGCAGAGAATTCCTATCTGCTGCCCTGCAAATCTTCAGTCAAGTAGAGAGATCTGGGTCTGGCTATTGTTGCTAACAAGCTTCTCACCACCTAAAATGACCCTGAACATTCATGCCTGCTAAGCAATAACAGCGTGAAATGCAATCAGACATACATTCAGATGTATTTTTTTCTTGGACATAGCTTGACCTACTGTACTGAAGATAGAGGAAACAAAGAAAAAATGACTGGATATGCTAAATATTTAATCCACTGCAGATAATAACAAAATGGCAAAATGCAGTGCAGTGCTATATTCCAGCATTCATGTAAACATTCAATACAAAAAGTTGTTAATCTTTGAAACACTTTCATTTAAGGGACAAATGAAAAAAATTAACTTAAAAAAAAAAAAAAAAAAAAAAAGCTATTCCATGTTAAGAAAAGCAAGAGTAAAGGAAAAGATGAAGTGTAGGAAACGAGTCCTCTGTGAACTGAAACAAAGGGAATTGAAAACTGAGGCAGGTGCTATGATATCCCATCAGCAGAGAGGCATGTGCCATCTGCTGGGGAGACAGTTTAATGGCTCAGCTTTTTAAGTTTAAAGAAATTCAGGAGAATACCCTCAAAATCTATCACTTAAATTCCTACATGCCCTGCACAGAAAGCAGACCTCAGAAAGGGAACTGAATATCCTATCTGCTAGCTGTAAGCACTCTGCTTGCTTCATTCTGTTAACAAACCACCAGACCTACAACAACCACCTACAGCCAGGCAGATAAACTACTGCCATTTACACAGGACCTAAAGCATCATTGTGGCATGCTGGATGACTTGATATATTTTTAATGAAAACAGTGCAGTATGCATGCCATCAAATATTAATATTACCATAATGCTAAAATCTTGAGAAGGTTGCTAAAATAGATTGCAGAGTCACAACCATGTTTATCCAGGTAAATTCAATCTAAGACATATTTTCATTTAGATTAATTCAGTAAGTGCTAATTTAAGTTTCTGAAAGGGAACCAGTAACACTGTGGTAGCTTTGCTGGTAAGTAATAGCAGTGGTCATTGATCTCATTTAGGCAGACCACAGCTGGCACGATGCCCAAGAGAGGGCTGATTCACAGTTAAGACCTAGACCCAGTCTCCTGGGTAGAAGCACATACATTGCAACACCAACTTCCAAAATTGCACTAAAGTATGTCAGTTTTCTCTGGAGGAACGTCGTTAATTTTTAAATCGATCTTCCTGGTGAAGTGAGAACTGTATTAATGTCTTCTTCTCAAAAACAATCAAAACGTGACTCGCTCAGGCACATACCTGTTTTATACTATGTGCAATGAACCACACCATGAAGATTCTTGAACTCACTTGGACCCCGGTCACAAGCACAGATGTGCGAACTATTCCTTGAAAAGAGAAACATGTTATCTCTGTTCCTCAATTCATGTTTAATTAGTTGTAAGAAAAACTAAAATGAGGAACTCACCAACTGCACAGTGGACTACCTGTAAATAAAAATAAGTTAGAGGTTAATGATGTCCAGTATGTTACTCTCTATACTATAATCATGGCCTTTTGATATTAATATAAACCTAGGCTTAATTCTGAAGGAGAACTGGTTTTTTTGGCTCCAACTAACAGTCTTTAAAAGAAATACACATTAGAGCCCTGGCAACAAATGCTGTGATGGGCTCAGCATCTGATCTGTGCAAGCACATGAAATAGATGTATTTTCCTAATTAACCATACACATTACATATTTAGATACTGACAAAGCATTTATTTTTTCAACGAGTAAGCTTCCCAACAGGGTAAAGGAAGCTTTTCTTTTCTTTTTTTTAC
The DNA here is from genome assembly GCF_001431845.1 of Calidris pugnax. NCBI lineage: Eukaryota > Metazoa > Chordata > Aves > Charadriiformes > Scolopacidae > Calidris > Calidris pugnax. The sequence goes on along the minus strand of NW_015090775.1, from coordinate 4,500,347 downwards.
AGGACAGCATGGAGGGAGTCATATAAGATATCTGCTAAGCAGATAGCAATTACAAAATGTTCTGTACTCTTTACGGATTATCAACATTATTAATTTTGTCAATGACAGCTATGAAGCTTTAGATTTATTGTATTTTCTGGTCAGCACTGTTTAGCCAATACAGTGCTCTTCTTATTTTGACAGATTTGAGTAGAATTACTTACTGTGAAAGTTTCATAGCATTAAAGCCCATACACAGCAGGCCACGTGATTTTAATAGTTGCTTGAACTACAGATGTTATAGGCAGATTGAGAAAAAAAGTTAAAAGGTAGGTAGGCACTCTTTGTTGTGCCTGGGAAAGAACTGTAAGTGCTCAACACACCCAAAAGTTTCATTCCACAGATGTACCATAAACTGAGATCACCAGTGCATAGTCAGCAAAACGTTGTATTATTTAAAGAATACTTCGCACAACTTGCACTAACCCTGGTGTAATGGATTAGGTGGGGCATGGGAGTCGAGTCTGGAAATAAGCAGGAGCAGGAAAGGCACAGAAGGATAACGAACCCGGTACAAGGAGTAAGAGGGAAGCTATCATCTCTGGACATGGAGATCAGATATCTACTAAGCTAGAGAGTTGATCTGCCGGCTGGAATGCCTTCAGAGATTTTGCCTTTTGAGTTAATGACTCTCAAATCAAAGCAGTTCCCAGGCACTATTTGATTTAAAGAAATATTAGGATTAATCTTGAAAAAATGTGCCCATTTGTTTCAGCTAGTCACCCTGCCTCCCAAAGAATCTTCTTCAAATAATAGAGTTAAATAGACTTCAACTACTAATACAATATTTTGATATTAAATTCAGGTTATTAATGTATTTTGCCTATGATATGCAGCATCCAGTAAAGCAAACTAATGTTTAAAATTTACCTCAAGCAAAGCAAATGTCTGGAAAAATTTAAGCGTCTTTTGAACGCTTCTGAATAAGCCTCTATGTGTTCCTTTCTGTATATAAAACCGCACCATGGCAATACCTAATACCAGCCACCTACAAAAGAAAGAGAATGGATACATTTCAAATTAGAATTCTAAAAATATCCATCCACGGTAAATAATTTAGTATAATATTTTCTTCACAGAGTATCTTTGCTTCTTCACTTGTCGGTGTTCTTAGGAGATTATTAAAAATATCTTTAGACATAAATATTACATAAAGTTATGTAAACATTACACTCTTTTATCTCTTTACTTGGAAAAGGATAGAGAATGACCTTCAGAGGACCTGTTGACCTTCAGAGGACTGACTTGAAATGAGGGGAACCCCCAAAACCACAGGTCCATCAGACTTTTCACTAGAAGTGACTATATATTTTTACTAATAAATCCTTACGGATCTTCACTGTGAATTACTGTTATGTGAAAACATGTGATGAACTCTGCACTGAAGTCACCCTTTTGGGTCAGATATTTGTAGAAGTAAAGGACCGGAACCCATGCACATCATTTTTACATTATTTATGGCCCTTCAACTTGTAATTTTCAGAACTGACTAGTGATCTGAATGCTCCTGCTCGTGATTATCCATCTGAAGTTACCATAACGATTCAGTTTTCAAAAGTGTTGAGAAGTCATCTCTGAAAATCATACTCCAAAGCGCTGAAAGATGGGTGCTCTATGCACCTGGCTTCCAGAGGCAGGTATATTTAACTAGCACATTTGACGGTGTTGGCTATTTTTAATTTTTTTTTTTTAAAGGAAACTGAGCAATGCTACCGGCTGATAACCCTTACAATGTAAAAGAAAAAAAGTATCTTTTAATCAAACTGGAATTTCATATAAAACTTGAGATCTCAAATAGAAATTGAGAGTAAAAAAAAATAAACTTATAAACTGTGATGGGTTGACCCCCACCACCCAGCCCAGAGCCTGTACAATAACCCAAGGCATGCACAACTCTGTCGGCATAATTAATCCATGTTTATATAATCAAGCTTTTCAAAATAGTGTATTATATGTTCCACCCTTAATGCAGAGCCATGGCACATTCTCAAAAACATCATGCTAGCAAGGTGCCTTGAAACTCCAGGTTTCAATCCATGAAGACTAAGAAAAGTACAAAAATTCTTTAATAGAGACTTCTAGCATAACCAGAGCTATGGATGGCTATTTAGAGAGTTTAAAAAGACAAAGATTACAGTAACTTTAACTTCTTGTCTGATGATATTGGGAACTCAGTCCTCTCGTTCTACATAAAGCCTTAGCAAGCACGCTGTCCAGAGACACGAGCTCTGGCAAAGGAAGGGCCCAAGTGACAAAGCAGAGGGGTCTGAGAAACACTCAGAGGCACATTCGGAGAGTATATAAACATTCGGAGAAATATTTATATAAACATTTGGATAAAGATGTAACACATCTCCTGTTCTTACACTCTTCCCTAAGCATAAGGCATTGGCTAACATTGGAAACGGGGTCCCAAGAAAGACTGCTCTTAGGTCAGACCCACCAGGCTGTAACGGCAGGAAGAGTCGCACGCATCGTGACAGATCTCTCTTCTCCTCAGATGGCATGTACTTCAGTATCAGCCCCTTAACAACACTTACACGTGCTGTCTACTGCCACACAGCCACGTGCCGTGGCCCATTCCAGCTCTTTGTGACAGTATTTCAAACTCACACGAAGTCACTCAGGCTTCCCCACACGGCAGGAATGATCTCTTCTGCTTTAAGCCCATGAATCTGATCTGCCAGAGCTCCAAAATTTGCCCCCACAAGTGTTACTTAGATTTTATAATGGATTTTAAATCTGAGTGCGTTAATTTGAAGTTGGGGAAACGACGAATTAGTGGAATATCACTGGTAGTCCTTCACAGTAAAGCCGCTCTGTTTTATAATGAAGTGTCTGACAAGAAGAAGGTGACAGTGACTTTACATCCAGCTGGCAGCACAAACGGTGACAGCAACAGCTCTGTCCTAGCCTAAGAAGTCATAACACACCTAATCTAACAACACGTTTTCTGCACCTCATCCTGTAACAAAAGGGTTGTAGAGAGAAGTAATCTTGGGCTACACTCAGAAGCAAAGACTGCAAACTATACATTTTTCTTAAATAATTTTTTATTTGGACACAAATTGCTGTAGATTGATTTGTGGCTTTGACTCTGGGTCTCAGGAAAGCCATTATCCCAAGTATTGTAAATCACCAGGAAATGGGAGACACTTTCCGTGATACAGGTAACATTTCCAGTTGGGACTATGAGTAAGATTGGGTACTGATCTGTCATTTTAGTCCCTTAAACCTTTGTTAGAAAGAAAGATAAACTACAATTTTTTATTAGAATGATTGCTAACATGCAATCATGTAGTCATTTGTTAAACCTCTAGAAACACGTTGCTATAACGCACCATCCAGACAGACAGACAAATATACTGTTCTTGTTGTGTATTTATCTTGTGTAGCCCCTCAGTTAAGCACTGCTCTATGTCAAATGGGATTTTCCTCTTACATTGTGTCTGTAAAAGATTCTAAGAATTTGTTCCTAAAACTTACTTCTCTGTTTCCACATAAAATATGCAATTTTGCATGTCTTGATCCCTTTGGTTATTAATGGAAGATGGGAGAGAAGGAAGGGGGAGATACTGAATCAGCACCAAAGCCAAAACTAATATGGTTTGATAATCTTCTACAGACGTATAAAAATCAGTGGCAGGAGTCAGTGCTCATTAGCAAATTCGCACATGGAGCACGAGGCAAGGAATTCAATGAGGTGAGAATAACCTGCCAGCTAGAAAAAAATTACATTGAGTAAAAAGCACTTTTCGAAAGGTGCTGCTTGCTGCAATCTATGAACAGACTTGTATACGCCTCCCAGACCCACAGATGCTAGTCAGAAGAAAGCCATTACGATCATATTCCTGCATCCGTGCTCAAATTCCTGCTTCAACCGCAGCGTTCCCAGTTTGGCTCTACGGGATTCAAATGGCAGGGAGCCCACCCACTGGTAACCAAGGTAAAATTGTTCTCATGATGAATGTCAGCCTAGAAATTACGAAATTCTTCACTCTGACATTTCTTTCTAGCGTGTGGAAATTAATAGGGTTGGGTGTTGGGGTTTTTTTTTCCCCCCAAGAGTTAGTGAACAGGGCAAGTTTTGAAGAAGTTTAAGTATGTGCTTCAAGTGCTTCACTAACACAAATGTGAGCGCTCTTCTTTTTTGATCTTTACTTCTGTCTTCTGTTCAAAATAAATGGCCATGAGGCAAAGCATCCCAGAGGAGCCCCCGGGGTCACCACAGCCCCTTCCCCCCCCGTCACCCAACACCCACTGGGGACCCTGTCCCCCCCCGGGGAGCCGGCGGCAGCTCTGCTCCCCTAGACCCAGGGTGAATCTGATCTGCCAGAGCTCAAAATTTGCCCCCACAAGTTAAATTCTGACTAAGCCTAAACCGGTAGATTTTATAACGGATTTTAAATCTGAGTGCATTGATTTTGAGGTTGTGGAAAGGAGGAATTAGTGGAGTATCACTGGTAGTCCTTTCACGGCAAAGCCGCTCTGTTCTATAGTCTGACAAGAAGGAGGTGACAGTGGGTTCACATCACCAAACGCCGGGGACCCTGTCTCCCCCGCGGGGAGCCGGTGGCGGCTCCGCTCCCGTAGCCCCAGGGTGAATCGCGGAACCCCCAAGGGGCGACCCCACACGGTAACGGGGGCGGGTGAGCGACACGCCGGGGGCAGCCAGCCCCGAGCCTCCAACCGCCGCCCCGACACCCCCGGCGGCACCGGGGGCCGCCTTCGCCTCCCCCTTCCCCCGGCCAGGCGTGAGGGGCGGCGGCGGCGGGACGCGGCCTGCGCGGCACCCCCGGCCGGCATTCCTCCGCCGGCTATACTTAACCTCCGCGGCGGG
>NW_015090775.1:4483779-4495276 GCF_001431845.1 Calidris pugnax | reverse complement strand
GCCCTCAGGCGGGATCCCCGGCGGGGTGGCGGTGTCCCCGCCCGCGGCGGGAGGACCCCCCTGGGGGTCGGTACCGCGTCTCCAGCTTTTGGTGGTGGCCACCAGGCAAGAGCGAGGGACACAGCAGCGTCTCAACAAAAGTGACAGAAAACATCACAGTTCTTGAAAAAACGCAGAAACGTTTTACCCCGGGGGGCAGCCAGCCCCGAGCCTCCAACCGCCGCCCCGACACCCCCGGCGGCACCGGGGGCCGCCTTCGCCTCCCCCTTCCCCCGGCCAGGCGTGAGGGGCGGCGGCTTTGAGATCATCAAGTCCAACCACTAAAAATAAAAACCAAAAAAGACCCCTACAAACAGACACAACCCAACAATCCCGGGCACTAGAGCATGCCCTGAAGTGCCACGTCTACACCCTTCTTAAATCCCTCCAGGGATGGTGACTCCACCACCTCCCTGGGCAGACCCTTCCAGGGCCTGACCACCCTCTCAGGAAAGTCATTCTTCCCCAGATCTCATCTAAACCTCCCCTGCCCCAACTTCAGACCATTTCCTTTGCTCCTGTCGTTATTCCCTTGGGAGAAGAGGCCAACCCCCACCTCTCTACACCCTCCTTTCAGGGAGTTGTAGAGGGCAAGGAGGTCTCCCCTCAGCCTCCTCTTCTCCAAACTCAACATGCCCAGTTCCCTCAGCCTCTCCTCGTAGGACTTGTTCTCCAGACCCCTCCCCAGCTTGGTGGCTCTCCTCTGGACACGCTCCAGCCCCTCAATGTCCTTCCTGTAGTGAGGGGCCCAGAACTGAACCCAGCCCTGGAGGTGAGGCCTCACCAGTGCCTGGTCCAGAGGCACCATCACTGCCCTGCTCCTGCTGGCTACGCTGCTCCTGAATGTCTGTCTGAGGATGAACATGTGGGAGTCCAGTTGGAGACTGGTGGGAACATGCCCAGAGGAGTCCCACCTCAGGTGCCCAACAGCCACCTCCTTGGGGAGAAGACACCTCCCAGCCTGGTAGGACCCAATAAATACCCCTCCTTGATCCACAAGGCAGACATAAGCCCCACACCTGAGGTGTACAGGTGTACATATTCAATGTAATTCCAAGAAAACACTAGCATATTCATTATATTTCTGAGAATTCATTTACATATTATAATAAGCTTTTGGGCATGCGTAGTTGTGCCTTCTGGTGGTCCTTATTTTGAGCGTTTCTTCCTCAATCTTCTTCACCTGTCCTTTGGCTCACTTTTCATGTTGGCAAAACATACTAACTGCTTAATTGCTCATTAAAACTAATGATCTCTCTGCTACCACCTGTTTGTCAGACAATGTCCACATTTATTGCATCCCTGTCTTAGGTCACCATGTCCTCAGGGCCACAGACATCCTTTCTTATCTTACTAAGTCCTTGAAACCATTTGGGATGGTTACTAAGATAGCTGTATTTCTTCTCTAAAAGAAGATCCTCTACAGTTTAGCCATTTATAAACTACATAAGATCTGCCTTAGGTATCACTATGGAGGTGGGCCAGGATATATCTTTGAGATGCTACTTTTTCAGTCCTAAAAGACTTCCAGCATCCAAGTCTACCTCCTTTAGGATGGGATAGGTCATCTAAATGTTTAAAACAAGTAGATGGTCTCAGTTCGCGGGCCTTCAGGTGAAAGATGTGCTATAGGAGAACTCAGTCTCTCCTTCTCCTCACCAAAGCACGCAAGCAGATGTTCAGCTTCCAGCCCCAAAACACTCACCCACTGGCAACAGCAAATGTGTGATGTGTGTGTGCAAAATGAGTAGTTGCGAAAAGGCCCCATGTACATGCTAGTAAGATTATAGTAAGCACCAATAATAAACTACATAAGATCTGCCTTAGGTATCACTATGGAGGTGGGCCAGGATATATCTTTGAGATGCTACTTTTTCAGTCCTAAAAGACTTCCAGCATCCAAGTCTACCTCCTTTAGGATGGGATAGGTCATCTAAATGTTTAAAACAAGTAGATGGTCTCAGTTCGCGGGCCTTCAGGTGAAAGATGTGCTATAGGAGAACTCAGTCTCTCCTTCTCCTCACCAAAGCACGCAAGCAGATGTTCAGCTTCCAGCCCCAAAACACTCACCCACTGGCAACAGCAAATGTGTGATGTGTGTGTGCAAAATGAGTAGTTGCGAAAAGGCCCCATGTACATGCTAGTAAGATTATAGTAAGCACCAATATTGGTCTCTTCTCACAGGTAATTAACAATAGAACGAGAGGGAACGGCTTCAAGCTCCAACAGGGGAGGTTTAGACTGAACATTAGGAAGGAATTTTTCACTGAAAGAGTGGTCGGGCATTGGAACAGGCTGCCCAGGGAGGGGGTGGAGTCACCGTCCCTGGATGTGTTTAAGGGCCGTTTAGATGCAGTGCTGAGGGACATGGTGTAGGGGAGGACTTTGTAGAGTAGGGGAGATGGTTGGACTCGATGATCCCAAGGGTCTCTTCCAACCTCAATGATTCTATGATTCTATGATTCTATATATATACACAGAGACTTTTCGTGTTCAAGTAGGCATAAACATAAACCAATTTGGGAATCCTATAGTTAGAAAATCTAGATAAAAATCTAGACAAAAAACTAGAATTTATGCACAGAATTGAATAACCTAATTCAGAAGCTTTTTGCCAACCTTAGGCTTCAGGGGAAAGTGCGAGAAACTATATAGTAGGCAAATATGGGATAATCTGAGCCTAAATTTCTTCTCAATGTAACAGTTACAAGTTGATTTAAACTCTGTAGCTTTCCAAAATATTTTCTATGATTACTATTTGAATTCTGGATATCCCCACTACCTATCTTACACCTTTTTCCCACTCAAATCTCTCTTCAGACCTTTCCAGCTCTTGGCTTTGTTGATGCAGTGTTGAAATGGGTATCACAAATTAACCACATACTACAGTGTCTCATTTGAATTTGTCAACCTTTGACTTCATTAAATGAGGAAGACTTTCTAATTTTAAACGATGATGCGTGGAGGGCGTGTCGCGGGTGGGGTGATTTTGACTAACTTCACTCATAAGAGAGAAGTAGTGAAATATTTATTAATATAAAATGGGGATTTAACAAAGTTGGTAGGGAATGTGACAGTGTTTTATGAGCTGTACAGCCAGGTAAACTTGGTTATTTACTGCAGCGAGGCCAGGGTGAGAGAAGCTGTCAGGGAGACCCTCCCGTTGAGGCAGGAGGTTCAGAAAGGACCCCCCGGCTTCCTAAACCCCTTCTCAGAGCGGAGTCTGGGTGCGGCTGGATCCAGTCCTCGTCCCAGGCTTGGCCAGTGGTTTATGTCTGAAGGATTATATATGCACAATCCATCCTTTATGTCAAAGTTTAGCATGCCATTAACCACTCACCAAGAATCTGTTGCAGCAAGGAATCTTTCAACCTCGAGGAGCAACCTTAAGTGGGCATCCCCACTCAAGGGTCGGTCCCGGCGTGCAGCCGCTGCCATGTGGGAGAGCTCAAAGGGCTCTGTCCACTATTTATAGAGTAAGATAATTGACCTATAGTGATATTTGCATAGGAACAAAACGCCTAGGTCCCCACTCCAGACGGCGTTTGGCTGCGTTGCCCAAAGTCCAGGTGCAACCCACTGATGGTTATGGCTTGAGCAGGAGCTGGGGGGGGTGAGGGGGAGAGCACACCGCCACAGGGAGGAAAACCTGATCCCAATTCTGAATATTAGTTGTGATTTTTTTTAATACTTTTAGCTATCCTTTGCCAGTTCTCTCTTGGGACTTCTCCACAGAAGCTTTGAGGGAACAAAATCCTCTTTGATTTTGAAGTAAATATTTTCCATTTTTAAATCCCTCCTTGGATGTTCTCCATGCTTTTGTGCAGATTCTTTTGAAATTTGATAAACAATGTTTGTTGGATTGTCATTAGAGTTCTGTATTATTTTACTTCTCACTATTTATTTGCTCAGACTTACCGATTTTGGATGGACAAATGCTGTGTAATGATGACCAGGTTTGTCTTCACTTGATTTAGCCAATTAAGAACTTATTAGCAAGGATTAGTAGCTCAACATTTTTGCTCTAATATTGTGGATTTTATTTATGAGCATCCAATTTCTCTTGCTGTCACACTGCCCGTTCACCCAACTCATGAGAAATTTCTGAATATCCTCATAATCCTTTTTGGATTTGAAGAAACTAAACATTTTGTGTCATTTGCAAGTTTTGCCATCTCACACTTGGCTGTGTTTCCTCATCATTTATGAAAGTATTAAGCAGAAAACTTTCATAAACAGCACACTGATTCCTTTTTGCCGTAATAAAGAAAACTTGGCTCTTTGTTTCCGTTTCCCATGTTTTGATCCATGAAGGTATTTTTTGTTCCTTAATCTATAACTATTTCATATCCTTGGTAGTTCCTGCGGGACAATTTTTCAGCAGTGTTTTCAAATATGTTTGTTGTGTTAATGATCAATTTTTTAATCTATTTTTGTAATTACATGTTCCAGGAATTGCAATAAATTAGTTGAAACGCAATTTCCTTTTCATAAGTTTTCTACTGTTATTCTTTTAATCATGATTTCTGTCAATTTACCTTATATATATTTGTGATTTACTAGTCTTCATTTTCTGGATACTATAGGAGTTTTTATTTAAATTTGATAAAATGTCAGCTATTTTCAAAGCATTAAGCACCGAATATGTGCTTAATTAGAAATAGTGTACTTTTATTGTGGCAAAATTATTTTGCCTAATATTTTAACTTTGGCTAGCACCTTTTGGCCCAAAAATTCTCAAAATGCTTTGTAAAACAGATTTTGCCTACGTACAGAAATGTGATCAATGGAACTGAATAGGCTGATACATTAATTGCGTTATCTAAATCAGCTTTTTAAAACAATTATGACTGACTAACCAATTTAGCTCAGCTTTGCTGTTATTCAAGTACAGTCTGAAATTAGACTTCCTAGTAAATTGTGAGAGTCAGGTCAAGGTCTTTTGTGTTGTAGCTGAGCACTTCATACTGTTTCACACTTGTTCTCAGCCTTCAGTGGTGGTTCTCTGTTACTCACTCTAGTTCCAAACCATCAACTTTGCTATATTCGTACTACAAAAGTGAACGGTTTTCCTGGGTTTCTTTGTGATTGATGTTATCAATGTATATTTATCTTCTAGGTTCCTATTGCACAAGTAGATAGTCGATGCCTTATAAAGCTATGAATGGGTTTTATTTCCATTCTGTTTCCAGAAATACAAGGTGAAGCTTTTAGAGGAGAATTCTTTTCTCATGCAGTGTTCTATAATGGTTTGGGGTTTTTGTTGCAAAATTTACTTATCCAATATGGGAACATTTCGAGGAAATGAAAAGTTGTAGAGCTCTGAAAATAATATAATGACTTATCAGCTCCTCTACCACAGGGGAAGGTACTATGAAATGCTGCAATAGTTACTTCAGATTAGCCCTGCAGAATCATGAGATTACCTTTATACTTCAGAACAGTTACATGCCAGATGATAACTTCAAATCTCGAGGAAGGAGAATTCGTCAAAAAAAAATAACAACTGAAATTCTGCTTGTCCTTCTGCCCTGTCTTCGCTTCATGTTCCCAACTCATTTTGCAAGAGCAAAGTGTTTCGACAACAGACTTATATATAGTAATTGGACACTATTTTAGGTTTATGGAATGTAGTAATCAGTGAGGTATTCAAGGATAAATACAAGTAAACAGAATTTAGCTATGTCTCAATTGAACAACACAGTGTTTGTGCACTTTCTGTGTATTCATCCGGGTGTGCATGTCTATTATTTTATTTACTACTCTAGAAATAGGACAGAAGATGCTTTCAAAAGGTGTGGTGTAGAATGGATTGCGTCAATCTTGTGGGAAGGACCAGAAGATGTCTTTGGATTTGGCACATCTGAAGCAGCTGGAGTTTTGGACAGCCACTGAAGATAAATGACTCATATTATACCTTTGACTGTAGAGTTCAGTAGTCAGCAAAAGAAAACAGGTGCCATGAACCCAGGCTGAAGTGGAAATTTATTTTTCTTTTATAAAGATACAAAATTCTGGTGTGAAAATTTAGAAGTCTGTATGAAAACTATTGATTCTGAAAAGCACTGGTGTATTTATTTCATGTTCTGAAAGGCACCGGTTTGAGACGCGTTGTGTATTGGTTCTATTTAATCCTCTTCAGAAGCAAAACTGTAACCCAAACTGCAACGTCAGAGCACACACACACATGAAAGGGAGACGACTACCCTGCTCATCTGAGTTTGGTTTATCCAGGCTGTGATCTGTGCTGGCGGCACTTTTGCACGCTCAGCAGACTGGCTGTATCGCAGAGCTATCTCCACTCTACTGTTCTAATTATACAGATAGACATATGAAATACTCAAAACTTAAAACTACTACCATTGCCTCCAATGGTACTGTTCACGTCAGTAAAATAAAGTACATGCTGAAAATTTACTGCTAGCATAACATATTTTTAAATTCCCTTCCGGATATTATGCAATAAATGTAATATTTTTCTTAAATAAAGAAGCTTTGCTACCTTGCCAACAGATATTGGGCAGATTTTTCAGTTTCACAAAACACACTTCAATAATATTAAAAATACCTTCTGATTTTCTCTGTATTTCAGTTGTAGCTTGGTTGTGCCAGCACTACAATCTCTACAGAGGAGGCTGCTTCCATTATTAGTTTTAGAGGGCACACAATCTTTGCTTGTTATTTAGTTTTATTTCAAGGACTTGAGTTAAAAAGGGCTCTTTATCAAAGACAGTAACGTGCCAATCCAACTCCCATTATGGTCAGTGGGGGTATTTCTATTTTCCTTATTAGAAGAGTGGGGGAGAACGAAAAGATTAATTTTAACCTCATGATTGGTTGAAAACTGTTTCTGAGTTACCAGCAAGGAAAAGTGACCATATTGGGTGTAGTTGGTCTGGCCACACGGAGAGCAGGTGGTTGTGCCAAAAAAAGCACTGGGACAAGTGGTTCCCCATGGCAGTGTCCAGAAGCTGGCACAGAGTGATGCTGCCACCAGCATCCCAAGGGAAGCTCAGGCACCCAGAGGTCCCAGCAGCTCCCAGACTATCTTCTTTCACAGGTATATCATGATACATCACTATAAGCTTACTAAAGCAAATAGTATAAAAGCATTTTTATGCAATTGACTTCGGTGAACTTGTTATCCCAAATCATTTAACAAAACTGCAGTGTAAATATAGGAAATACTACTTCACATGAGCTGTTTTGCAAGTAGTGCTTTGAATACAGAAGACTGAAGAAGATATAAATCCTTGTTTCTGGTATCTATATATGCAAATAATAACTAGAAAGTGACATGTTATAATTTTTAGTGTGGGCAGAACAAACTGAATTGGTTTATAAAGTTTATTATTTGAATACTTGCCTAGTTCTAAAGTTACATGGATTTGAGGGAACTCCAGCTACATGCTTCATATAATCCTACTTCCATACTTCATAAATATTAAGGCCAAAAAAGACAATTAAATAATTTTAGCCCGCCTTCTTGTATAACAGAGGACACCAGACTCACTGAATTGATATGTTTCATATATTCTCTTTATATAAAGAAATAGAGGAGAGTGCTGTAAGCAAGCCATACAATTTGGACACTTGCAAAATATTAGGACGTGTACGATAAAATTATAGAGAGGGAGTAAATCACTGAAGTCCAGTTGTTAGAACATTTACATGTGGCCTGTGACTAGGACAAATTTCGTCTTAGTCATATCACTCTATTGTTATACATGACAGCATCTTGTGTGCCATCCAAAACATCTTGTACTTGCCCTGTCAAAGGCAAAAGCTGTGATTAAATGGACTGCTGGCACTTTCTCTGTTCTGAACCTTCCTCTTTTCCTTTGATTTTACGTTCTGCCCAACTTCCAGTTTTGAAAGCAATGTACACCATGGACTATAATGAAAACGCAGTTAAAATAGAGGTCAGGGTGACTGGTCCCTGAGACAACCGTTGGTCTTCATATATGTCCTAAAAGTGTACTGGCCTGGCTTCTTCCCAGAGTTACACACCTTATCTCCACAGTGCAGCAGCCAGCAAACTAATATGTGCTCAAATAAACGGGGGTGCCAACTATAATACTCCTCCAGTAAACTGGAACTGCAGTGGACTTCCCCTCCATGGCCACAATCGTTTTGTCTTTCTCTAACGCAGATGTGTGTCAGTTGAGTGATTGTAAAAAACATCAGACCTTCTCTAGCAGATTGTCATTTATAAATTGCTGTACCCGAGTTCCTTTCCTACAGGAAGACTATAAGGAAATGATTTATTTTATGTCATCAGAATCTGGAACTAGCCTTCGTATGGATAAACACTTGTCATAATGTAAAAAATAAGTAACAAATTATATAATCATACAACAAAAATAAACCAGTTACTTAAGCAAATTGTCACATCTTTAAAACCCAGGAAGTGAGTTGCCCTGGCAATTAACTGAATATGTGTCTTTATCATTTAGCAGGATCTGAACAACAGTACTGTATAAAAAGTGAAGCGTGCAAAGAAAGAAGTGCCCGTACCAATCATCTGAGGCTGTTCACTTTGGACAAAAGTAGCACATATTTTTGAAAAACACCCTACCTAAAACTTGCTGTAAGGCTGGCTGGAGACAAGTCCCTAGTCAGAGAACTGTTGGGCAGACGAGCTCCTCTGTGAAATCCAATAGAGTCAGGCTCTTACGACGGCCATCTTTGGAAGGGAGTCTGAAATAGAGCAGATGAATAATCCCCTGGACGTGCCTGTTTTTCTTGACCCAGTCTGGTGAAGCAGAGTCCCCAGCCCTGCCGTCCCACCTCTTCCCTTGCCTGGGATGTAATTGCAAGGTGAGTCAGTCAGAGGAGCGACATCATCCAGCAGGGAACTCGCCGCTCTGAGGTAGTTTTCAGCTGGATCAGCTGATTGTGCAGCCACAAATGAATTGGATCAAATTCCAAACCTAATAGGAGAAATGTGGTGGCAGCACATAGCTGTGGGAGCAGGGAGTGCAGTGTTGCTACATTATCAGCTGTAGTTACCCTGAAATTAGATGCAACTTGAGACTGTACCTTTGAACTATATTGCTTACTTTTAGATAGCTAGCTTAGGCAGCACGAGTCCCATTTCAAAGACAGCAGGAAATAATACAAACATTTTGTATTATTTCAATATTACAAAACAAAGGAAGTTTAATACACCTCTATTTAATAGCATACACATTATACTACTCACACATAAGGTAGAAAAGCTGGTTTCCATAGCCATCTGTGCCCAAAAGGGTAAACCCCACGCTTTGTGGAAGAGTGGTCTAACCAGCACCCACTGCTGTGCCATGGAAGAACGCTAGCACCACGGGACAGGGAAAAGAGGGAGATACAATATAATACAGGGTATTCAAAGGACTCTTGTACTTCACAATGTTCAAGAGAAAAAAATTGTTACAGAAACAAAACATGAGCCACGACAACAGATCCTTAAGGTGCTCCCTGAGTATAGATTACCTTTTTCAAAATGGGGTTGTAATCCTTTCAGGCTGAAGACAGTCGAAAACCCCAGTTCCCCACATCTATCCCTTGTGTCTGCTCTTACTTCAGGACTACTGCATAAAAGCTCTGCCTGTTTTGAAAGGATCCTTACAATTCATTTTGAAACCCATCAGAGGGAAGGGATGAAAAAGGGGGGATAAAACAGGCTCTGAGAACACCTACCAGCTGTCTTTTGTGAAGATAACGGGGGATGATGAATGGTGAGGAGGTAACGCATCCTTTGAGAATATCTAGCAGATGTCGTTGAACTGAGGCTGAACCCAAAGAAAACATGCAATTCCTTAAAAATAGTCAGTCCTAAGCAGCAGATCAATACTGCCCTACATCAGCTGCTGAAAACAGTTGCCGTGAGTAGGGAAAAAAGCAGAACTTGACAATCTGGGAAAAAAATTCAGTAAAATAAGGAAGTTCCTAATTACTGTAAATCCCTGTGGGAAAAGGCTTGGGATGGCGTTTTCATTTGATGTGTCAGGAGTCTGTCTAACGCACACAATCACATTCATTATTGAGCATGGTTAGTGCTATTGATTGCATCTAGCGTTTCTGCGCTGCGAGCAGTAACAGTATCTTTTTCATTTCTTGTTTGCACTTGTGTTGTTTTAGATGTTTATGACCCTTCTCTCACGTGTGCGCGTGTGCCCTTTTTTGCTTAATTTGTGACCCAACTAGTTCAGAGTAATTAAACAGTACTAAAAGTCCTTAAGGTTAATGACTTGAGTTTTATGTGGCAGCAGGAATAGACAGAACGTGTCATACGCAGAGTTAAACTCTTCTCATGGGATACATCCCATCAAAGCCAACAAGACACTTGGAATCACAGAACTGTTGGAGTTGGAAGGGACCTCTAGAGCCCATCCAGCCCAACTCCCCTGCCAAAGCAGGGCTGCCCAGAGCACATCACTCAGGAGCATCCAGGCGGGGCTTGAAGATCTCCAGAGAAGGGGACTCCACAGCCTCCCTGGGCAGCCTGTCCCAGGGCTCTGCCACCCTCACCCCAAAGAAGTTCTTCCTCACATTGGAGTGGAACTTCCCATGGTCCAGCTTGTGCCCGTTGCCCCTCGTCCTGTCCCTGGGAACCACTGAAAAGAGTCCGGCTCCATCCTCCTCCAACCCACACTTTAGATCCTTGTCAGCATGAATAAGGTCTCCCCTCAGCCTTCTCCAGGCTAAAGAGCCCCAGCTCTCTCAGCCTTTCCTCATCAGGGAGATGCTCCAATCCCTCCATCATCTTTGTTGCCCTATGCTGGACTCTCTCCAGCAGTTCCCTGTCTCCCTTGAACTGGGGAGCCCAGAATTGGACACAGGATTCCAGTTGTGGCCTCCCCAGTACAAAGTGAAGCAGCAAGACATGACTGCGCAGCCAAAGGCCACGAGGTATTCCTGGCCCTGTGAAGAGCAGGCAGCTACTGGTCTCAACAGGCTCTAACCCTGGAGAAGTGGCGAGGCTCCCATGCCATGCTGTGCAAGGCGCTGCCATCACTGCCATCGTGCACCTTCGCTGCCAGGCCACCTCCTTCAGAAGCACCGACGCATTAACAATGAAAAGACTCGGTCAGCCCCATCTACAGGGAAGCCCTGAAAGTCTCCTGTAGGGAGGGAATGTGTCTCGGCACGGAACCAACTCACCTCCTAACTGGGGAGGCACGAAAAAGCTCAGCAGAACTGAGTCAAATAAACCCCCGCCTCCAGCCGCCCTGCCGGCCCTTAGCTGCAGGGCCTGGGGCGGCGGGGCCGGCCCCGGGGGCCGCAGGGAACGGTGCCGGTGCCTCAGGGCCCCAGGCAGTTGCCCAGGCCAGGCCAGGCCAGGCCAGGCCGTGCGGGCCGCCCGCCCAACCCCTTGCTGGGCCCGGCTCGGGTGTTGGTGGAAAGGGCCCGAGGGGCCGTCCTGTCCGCCGTGCCCCGCTCCCCGGGCGCTGCTCTGCTGCTGCTGCTGCCGCCG
>NW_015090775.1:4481585-4482545 GCF_001431845.1 Calidris pugnax | reverse complement strand
TCTTCCTCACATTGGAGTGGAACTTCCCATGGTCCAGCTTGTGCCCGTTGCCCCTCGTCCTGTCCCTGGGAACCACTGAAAAGAGTCCGGCTCCATCCTCCTCCAACCCACACTTTAGATCCTTGTCAGCATGAATAAGGTCTCCCCTCAGCCTTCTCCAGGCTAAAGAGCCCCAGCTCTCTCAGCCTTTCCTCATCAGGGAGATGCTCCAATCCCTCCATCATCTTTGTTGCCCTATGCTGGACTCTCTCCAGCAGTTCCCTGTCTCCCTTGAACTGGGGAGCCCAGAATTGGACACAGGATTCCAGTTGTGGCCTCCCCAGTACAAAGTGAAGCAGCAAGACATGACTGCGCAGCCAAAGGCCACGAGGTATTCCTGGCCCTGTGAAGAGCAGACAGCTACTGGTCTCAACAGGATCTAACCCTGGAGAAGTGGCGAGGCTCCCATGCCATGCTGTGCAAGGCGCTGCCATCACTGCCATCGTGCACCTTCGCTGCCAGGCCACCTCCTTCAGAAGCACCGACGCATTAACAATGAAAAGACTCGGTCAGCCCCATCTACAGGGAAGCCCTGAAAGTCTCCTGTAGGGAGGGAATGTGTCTCGGCACGGAACCAACTCACCTCCTAACTGGGGAGGCACGAAAAAGCTCAGCAGAACTGAGTCAAATAAACCCCCGCCTCCAGCCGCCCTGCCGGCCCTTAGCTGCAGGGCCTGGGGCGGCGGGGCCGGCCCCGGGGGCCGCAGGGAACGGTGCCGGTGCCTCAGGGCCCCAGGCAGTTGCCCAGGCCAGGCCAGGCCAGGCCAGGCCGTGCGGGCCGCCCGCCCACCCACTTGCTGGGCCCGGCTCGGGTGTTGGTGGAAAGGGCCCGAGGGGCCGTCCTGTCCGCCGTGCCCCGCTCCCCGGGCGCTGCTCTGCTGCTGCTGCTGCCGCCGCCGGGCGGGCCGGGGCCTGGAGCAG
>NW_015090775.1:4424593-4481296 GCF_001431845.1 Calidris pugnax | reverse complement strand
CGGCCTGGTCGGTGACAGCACCGGGGGGGGGTGGGTGGGGGGGTGTTGTGGGCCCTGCCTGGCTTCGTGGGGCTGCGGGCGAGGGGGGCGAGCCACGGGGGTGCCGGCGGGAGTCAAGCCGGCCTGCTGAGCTGAAAGCATCGTTGCCGCATTCGAAACAAATAGTGAGAAAAGCTGGTGCTGGAGCGCTGCTGAAGGGATGGAAAGTAAAGAGCACCGTCCACGATTGCTTCACAGACAGGCATGAGAAAACTGTCAAAGCGTTTTGTGCTTTAAAGTGAATTCCTGCAGGAGCTTGCTTTTTTCCCCTTTCAAGTCAAACTTGACGTGCCGTGATCAGGTTTCATCCCCACCTTGCTCATTCCCAGGCCCAACTAGATGGTTAGGAAATGCCTGGCTTTTACTTGACAAATATTATGCTTAGTGCTGATGTGTCCAAACTGAAGGTAAAATAATGAGAGGTCCCTTCCAACTCTGACAATTCCGTGATTCCATAATGTATAGGCAGTTACAATGTGTTTTGCACGTCTGATTTGTGATTGTGCAATAAGGTTTGTCTCCTACCTGCTGCTGATGTCTGTTTTACTTAGAGTGATAGAAGCTTTGTCTGGGGAACAGCATAATATAAAGGGACTTTGTTTCTCATATTTGGATAAGTACATATCCCCCCCCCCAATTATTTTCTTCTAGCAGTATAACTCTATATATTTGGAACAAATTTCTTTGTGCTTGCTGTAGCTTTCAAATACAAATAGGTTGTTTCTTTCTTAATGTTGATCCAACTTTACAAGTCAGGGTTCCAATCTAATTCTTCCAGCTCTTCAAAGAAAACAACTCAAAACTGTTTGAAAAGTATGTATCTTTTCAAGGGGGAAGGATTAGTGCATAAATGAAGGACTGTGACACAAATTCTGTATGTATGGCAACAGGATTTCTTAGTCTGTTGCATCTTATTAATGCGTAACATTTTTCTTCCTATTTTGAATAGTTAGGAACACTTTTCTGCTAAAGACTACTCTTCAGTTTATGATTTTCTTGGTGGCAAAGTTGACAATGAGTTACTTTGAAAAGTAGTAAATTTTTCCTGATTGTTTTGCTGTCTGCTAGTATAATTTAGCAGTTGAAAATGAGCAAGAGATTGCACTCTTGCTTGCCAGTTTCCCATGGACCATTAGAGGATTTGAAACGTTGGTAATATTATCTGTGAGAATTATTTGAACTAATAAAATTTAAAAGCGATAGCTGAGGTTTCTGGCAAGTGTTCACTTTTTTTACTTCCTCCAGCCACTGTCTAGCAGTGAAGATCAGACTGCTTGAGTGGGTTTCTCTTGGTCAGATAGATGTGCTTGTCAGCACTGCGTTTCCTAATGCAGGGTGGTAGCACCCAACACTTACTTCGGTGGGTTATTTGCTGGTTTCTGGGTGTGGAGGATGCCAGCACCCAGTACCTGCTGTGCTTGCCTAGGAGGATCACCAGTAGCTATTTTTCAAAAGTATTACTCTGTATGAGCACGGGGAAATAACCACTCAATCCCAAATTGTTCTTGGAAAAGAAGACAGTGAGCACCGGGCTAAATTTCCCCCCTTTCTGTTAGCCCCTTTCGTGGTGTCCTGAGGGAGGCTGAAGGAGCAGCAGGCTGTTCAGTTAGTGGCAGCCTGCTTTTAGGAGCGTGCTGCCTTTATCCATCACTTACCTGGATTTGTGCCAGGGAGACGGGAATGAAGAAGTCTCCCAGAAAGTGTCCCTGGGCCCTTTTTCCCTGAGGCCCCTTGGGAATGTGCTATTATCTGGATGAACTTGTTGGCAGGCTTCACACGATAACGTCAGTTGTAAAGTAAGCTCTTATGTTCTCGGGAAACTTTGAAAAGTTGTCAAGCAGTAGTGTTATTTTTCAGTTCTTTTCTCAGAATGCAAGTTGAGTGCTCTGCTTTTGTTCTTGCCCAGCAAGAAAGTTTTCTTTTGAAAATCAGATTCCTGAAGCGGGAGGGCAGTCAAAAGCTGTTCTTAATTTCATACAAATTTGGACATTGGTGTAGCTGATAGTATTGCTGTGATCGCTGTGCATTCTCATCTGCTGGACAGCTAATCAGTACTGTGTAATGGTTGGAAATGATTTTGGAACCATTTAGGGTGATGGATTGCAGAGAACACATCTGGAACTACATTGTTTTCCATTGTTTTGAGAAGCGTAAGTATCTCTCAGTTCAGAAGGAGAAATTTCTCAGTTTGGCCAGACATCAGCATTTGGCTAGTCCTGTTAGCATGCTCCTGCTGTGCAACCTGGTTATCCATAATAGTTTACCACTTAGTGTCAACTTTATACAGACATTTTTGAGGGGTGCACCTTTTCTTTAAGGTGTGAGTGGCAAAAGAATGTTTATTAAGACTACTGTTAAACTAATAATATTAAAGAATACTTTAATCTGCCCAGAGACCTGAGGAGGTAAGCCATTGTCATCCTCAAAGAGTCCAAATCTCTTGGTGAATTCCAGATACTTTTTGTTTTCTGAACACTCTTTTTACCATATTTAGGAATATTTCAACAATATTCCTAGGATATTCCTAGGAAGGGATACTAATCAGTGATGACACAAGTCAGTGTGGATTTTCGCAATCAAGTCTGGGAACCTTTTGAGAGTTTGTCCAAGTAAGAAACATAATATTGGAATTTAACAAAAGAAAAAAATAATCAAGACTCCGCACTGCTGAGGTTATAATTAAGAGACTCTATCTCTCCATTTAAGGAGTTAGAATTAATGGTGTTCTTATTAGTCTGATGGGAAGTCTATTTCTGCCATATTTCACCACCTTACTAATAAAATTACTCCCAGAGAATTGTTTCTGAGAAATGCAGGTTTATCTGTAAGTTTGATGCAGGCAAAATAATGGTGAAACATGCTTTAAGAACCAAAGACTGTCTGCTAATCTGTCATGACAGACTAATTAGTACTGTCTCGGTGGTTAGGCTTGGTTTGATGAAGAATTTACTGCTAAAGCAGTTCTGAAGTGTAATTTAGGTGTTATCTCAAGAATAAAATCTGTAACTCTGGACTTAATGTAGTGCATACTTTATTCTAACTGGATGTCAAGCATGGTGAACTTAATCTACATGATAAGAAAAGAACTGGAAGAACTTTTTTATTCCCTGCTGTAAGCTTATTATTTTTGAAGTATTATAATCTGTGATAAATACACATGATATTAACAGCAGGTGTTCAAAAAACATGGGCGGGGTTTGCATGATTTTTCTCGATTGTGCACAGTAAGGGATGAAGGCACTTTTCACATTTCCTTTGGATGTTGGTCTAGTTCTAAATGTAGCTGGTGTAGTGGTTTGAGGCACCACAGGAGTGGGAAGAAAGGAAAGATTCAGGTTTACTATTTAACAGTAGCAGGAAAGTAAGCAGGTAGTTTAGTGATGTAGTAGAACTGTCAACCTGATGTGACTTGAAATGATTTTTCCCATGTTTTATTAGCTATAGCAGTTACTGATCGTTTTATGCTCACGACTCTTTAGATAAATAATAATATGCATGAATTACATGTGAGTAAATAAGGATGTTATGGTTTGACAGCATATAGATTGATGTATTAGAATGTAAGAGATGTTTTGACCATGATTCCCATGGAGCAATTTCTTGTAATAAAATACTCTTGCTATTTAAACCCGTTATTCTTGAGATTTATCCCCTTGGTTAGCCAACGTCTTCAAAACCATCCAATTACACGTCTCTCTGAGCTGGGCTTTTTTTCTGTTTAGGCCAGGTTTGTCAAAAGGAGGGAAAATTGTTGCAGAGGAGGTTCTCGACCCCAGATAATTATACAGACTGCAGACTGTGAGTTAACTTCTGGCTTCAAGGAAAGAATTCCCCAGATTGGTTCAGCTCATCATGAGGCTGGCACTTTTTTGCGAGCCTGAAACACAGTGATAAAAATGAGTGGAATACCCCTTCTGTATAATAGCCAACAAGAAAATCCTTTTCAGTATCCCTTTCTGAAAATGAAACACCAGACTTTGAGTTCAGCTGGCCAGTCTGAAGCCAACATGGTATGTTCCATAGGCAAAGGAGTTTGTGTAGATTGTACTTTCCCAGTAACTCTTTTTCTTTCCTCCCAGGGAAGAGCTGTCATTTTAAGTGCTTCCCCTCATTTCAGCTGTGACAGTGTGCATTATAATATCAAAATTCAGAAGAATCAAAGTAGTTCTCTTAACATGTAAAATCTGTTCCTTTAGCAGATAAAAATAAGACTGTATATTTAATGTGAAAAGTTAAGTGTCTTGCTGATATTCCTTCTGAGATGCAGCTTCTACTGTGGCTTGGTTTGTGGGGCTCTGTAAATAGATCCTGGCACCATTTATTAGTATAACATGCCTGTGATACACCTCATTTACAGAGTAATTATTACTGTTGTCATCTATCTCTAATGTGCTCACCTTCCTGCTCTGTTGTAATATTTCTGGGTGAAAGGTAGTTTGAGTCATAGAATCATAGAGTCATTCAGGTTGGAAGAGACCCTTGGGATCATCGAGTCCAACCATCTACCCTACTCTACAAAGTTCTCCCCTACACCGTATCCCCCAACACCACATCTGAACGACTCTTAAACACATCCAGGGATGGGGACTCAACCCCCTCCCTGGGCAGCCTGTTCCAGTGTCTGACCACTCTTTCTGTGAATGGATGTGTTAAGAATTTGCCATAAGACGTCTAAACATCTAAATTATTTTTGCCCCGCTTGTTGTACTGTTGTTTTCAGCATTGTCTTACCAGACCTTGAATCCTTTTGTCTTCATTCTACTCAGCTTGCTGAGCTGAGCGACGTCTGCCTTGGCTAGGCTGCCTCAGGCATGGGGAGATCCTACGGAGTCTTCTGAAGTTGAGGTGGCCTCGTGTTCAGCTCAGTCCCTGCTGCTTGCTTTGCCTTGGATCAGCCCGTGATGCTTTCATAGGATGCCTTCTACAAGTGCTCCCATAAGGACTTTTTAGGAATACTGTCAATGGGATACGGTTAAACTGAAGAAGTTGGTTACTAGCTTTACTGAAGTTAACGGGTCAACAGGGAATTCTAGTTTCTTTCTGAGTTGGTGCTGTCTGTTAAAGGTCATTTTCAATCTTGTCTAAAGGACTCTGGTTGGCCATTCTTCTGTGCAGTTCTGAGCATGCAGTTCAGTGAACTGCAGAGTGCTTAATATTAAAATGGTGCTTTTTGGTGTAGAATGGGCCAACAAATGCATTTCTTCATTTTATTTGACAGACAAAAAGAATGAAATTAATTACTTTAACTTCAGTGATGTGGAACCGTATGCAATCAGAATTTCTTGGTGAGTGAGTGCAAGAAGAAAGAAAAACATGCAATCATTTTCAGTCTTTCAGGACTATTTAAACTATATTGAAGAGATGAAGTAGTTAATTCGTGTTTTTACAATGCTTTGGAATTTTAGTATTTGCATTTATATAGAGAGGGGGAAACTTATTTGGCCTTGTGAAGAAAATGAGACTCAGTGGGAGAGGGGAAGAGAAGGCTGAAGGCAGTGTTGAATTTTTTTGTTAATTCTGTGGTGTTTACGTTGATATAATGCAGTTCTTGAGGATTTTTTAACATGCTAGAAACGGGTTGAAGTTTTAATCTGTGAGTGAAGACTTTCTTTAGCAGTCCTTTTGAAGGCTTTCTGTAGCTGTTCTGTTCTTTGTAACTTCAATGACTGAGAACTCGAGTATTTCATTTTAGAGATGTGCAACTGGGGAAATAGAATTATGTCCTTAGTTTAGTAGAATATTTTGACAATTTTTACCCATATTTATTTTAACTGCTTCAAATCATGTACATTTTAAGTGTTGGCTTTGGGAATGTTTTGATCTGGTTTTGTTATTTCTTGAAATTCTAGGTAGTTTTAACAGCTTTGAGACTTTGCAGCAGAAAAATAGCTCAGTTCTGAGATTTGATTTTTTAAAAAATAAACGTCAGTAAATCTGAAGCTAAAACCTGCCAAGACTTCCCTCTGAAATGCTGCTATTAGTATGAGTACTCTTTAAGGTTATAATTTCTAAATAATGCACAAAACCAAAGGAGAAAATGGAATTTTATTGACGCTCCAAGCCTTTATGTTTCTGTAAATTGGAGGAAGATGGGGCCTCAACAAATATTAATGAACTTTCCAACGCAAGGAGAGGTTGGTTGTAGGTATCCCAAGTACTTTCACCACAACCAAAGTGTAAGTAATGTAACTCGTGTATTTAACATGAGTGTAACATTGTCTCCTGGGTTTTTGATACAGTATTTCAGTGAGACTAGACACAATTTATACTGAGGAATGGCATTTTCTTTAGAAGGCAGATGATATTCAGTTTTGTATAAATTTGATGTAAAGGTTTAGTTGTAAAAAAGAAAAGAAGATAGAAAATACGTTTGGAAGTATGATTTCGCCATACGAGTATTTTATTTGAAGGAGATTATGTTCTAGAAATTGTTGAGAAATTTTGAATATACAGCTGAGATTTCTATCAGAGGAGAAGCATTTTGCTTCAGATGCTTTCTTAGTTATTTGATTTATACGTGATTTATGATTACATTTATGCAGTTGACGCACCATTTCTGACTCAGGAGTCAGGAAGCTGCAAATAGTTGGTCACTGAAAGGTGTGTTGAAGGGAAGTACAGCTAATGCTTACCTTATTAGCTTTTCTGTTTTCCTAGGCATCTGCTTCTTTAGGTATAATATGTATTATAGTGTTTTGAGTACAGAAGTATAAAGGGAGAAGCTCCTGCCTGTGGCAGGGGGGCTGAAACTGGATGATCTTCAAGGTCCTTTCCAACCCAAACCATTCTATGAGTCTATGATTCTATAAGCCTAATGATCCCATGCTCTGTGCCTGAAAAAATGTGGCTGAAAAATTCTATATATTTACTTTGTGTGTCTTGCTTTTGTTTTAGGAATTAAATAAATTGTTGAAGTTATTTGGAACGGTATTCTCATACTGTGCAGAGTTGCTGTTATTTTTGTTGTCCAAAGGACCCATAGTTCTGAGTATTCTTTTCCTCTGAAATGGTGGTGCTTACCACTTTGTGTGTCTGGCTTTGTGGAATTAATTGTAAGACAAAGAATTTTAAATAACTCCTAGAAAAATGAAGGTGAAAGTTGAAGACCTGTAATGAAAAAAAGGAAAAAAAGCAGTCGTAAAATTTGAAAACTACTAATTACAATCTGAGTAAGATTTTATAGTCTTGCACTGGCTAAAGTTACTACATTAATGTGTATGCCTTGCTTGTGCTGGGAAAACAGTGCCTCAATTTAGAGTGATACAGCTTTATGGGAGAGAGCTCTTTTGGAAAACTAGAGACAAAGTTCCATCGTGTATACCTCCGTGTCACATAGTCCTGTTTTCCTTTGTGTTTGATATAGCATCAATAAGTTTTAAAGAACACTGATTTCATGAAGGAGCCAGCGGTGTCTTTAAAAGTTGTTTTAGTAAAGTCTAAAATGTTGTCTGATCCTGACTTGGCATCAGATAGCATCTTATTCAACTTGACAAGTGGAGGGGTAGGGTCTGAAGTAAACATTAATATTGCTGTGGCAGAATTATTTTTGATTGGAGGTGCAAGACGAAGAACATTTCTACTTTATCTCTCTCTCCTGTGCCAACCTACCCTAAGACTTTAAATATGAATGTCTGTTTTTCCTTCCCTATCAGAGTCCATTTTGGTACTAAGATAGAGTCTGACAGTGACATGTCAGCTGTACCTGAAGGCTGGTATGGTGCCAGCTGTTAATCAGGGTAAGCAAATACTCAATGTACATAAAAGGTTTTTTTGGCTTTGAATATGTGCCTCACAGTAGAAGAGAGAGCATTCGTGGATTTTAAGTGATAATAGTGTAATTAATGTAACTTAAATAGCTTTAAGTCATAATTTTGTCTACAAAATGCTGTTGCAACGTAGGAATTTTGTCAAAGCGTCTTTGCTGCTCCTGTCCCCAGAGTGCTGAAAGGTGATAGTCACTCGCTAATGCTCCGACAGAGATAGTGGCCTTTTTCGTGGGCAGTCTATGTCAGACAGCATACTGCTAATATTCACAATATGCTGTTAACTTTTAACTGCCCTTGTTTGAGACAGAATTCAATTAAAGCGCTATGTTTTACATGTCTTTCAATTCATTTTATTATCCAACGGAATTAGTGGATGCTGGTTACTACAGAAGACAGAAAATGCACAACGAAACTGGGTTTCAGACTGAAATTTTAAGAAGAAGCTATCTAGCGTTTGCTGGTAGAGGAAACGTCCCGACTAACAAGGGGGAAGATGTTGCAAGCAAATGGCAGTTTTTATACAGGACTAAGTTCAACTTCCAAGAGGGAATTTAGCCATGATAGAAAACTTGTAATTGTACTTGTAGATGAATTTGCCACATACTGTTACTGAGAATTAAAATGAAGCTTGTAATCGGTGTGGTTGATTCGGATCAGGGATTTCACCAGTCACCATCTTATTTTTACTTTTAGCCAAACTATTTAAATTAGCATAGGAGACAGTTGTTATTTTCAAACCTTAAGCATGCATTGGTTTGCTTTTTGGTTTGTAAAAACATAACCAATTGCCATGCCATTTCTCTCTGATGACATTGTGAGGAAAGAAGGATCAAGTGTTGCCAAAAGTCCTGTTATGTAGAACAATGGAAAAGGTCAAGGTTTCCGTTCCGTTGGGTTTCTCAGCTCTGACTGCTGAAGGATGTTCTAACTGAGGTACGACATCAGGCCTGAGTGAACCCTGTGGCTTTTCGAGGCTGCATGTGAGCTCTGAGGCTGGTGGGAAGTTGTGGCTCTGGAGAGCATCATGCAGACACACTTGGACTGGAGCTGGTCCAGCTCCAGCAGAACTGGCAATCACAGAATCACAGAATCTTCTAGGTTGGAAGGGACCTTAAAGATCATCTTGTCCAACCGTCAACCTAACTGACAAAAATAGACACCTGCACAACAAACAAGGAGCATCATCACTAAACCAGACCTCCCAGCACTACATCAACCCGTCTTTTGAACACCTCCAGGGATGGGGCCTCAACCACCTCCCTGGGCAGCCCATTCCAATGTCTGATAACCCTTTCAGTGAAAAAATTGTTCCTAATATCCAGCCTGAACCTCCCCTGGGGCAACTTGAGGCCATTTCCTCTTGTCCTGTCGCCTGTGACTTGAGAAAAGAGACCGACCCCCACCTCTCTACACCCTCCTTTCAGGGAGTTGTAGAGAGCAATAAGGTCTCCTCTCAGCCTCCTCTTCTCCAGGCTGAATAACCCCAGCTCCCTCAGCCTCTCCTCATAAGACTTGTGCTCCAGACCCCTCACCAGCTTTGTCGCCCTTCTCTGGACCATGTCGCCATTCTCTGGAATGAATGGGAACAGTGGAGTCCTGGAATTAAACTGCCTCCATGCAGTCTGTTTCATATATGTTCTGGGAATGTTGTGGAGGCCCACCTTCAGCTCAGGTACAGCTCCGTGTTGTTGGGCTCCATGTTTCAAAAAAGCAGTTTGGGTGCCTCAGCCTTGAGGCTGGCTTTGGAAGCAGTACAGCTGTGCTGCTCGTGGACTGTGATAACAGAAGACTGTCTTGGCCCATGATGGCTCTATGCAAAGCCTTCAGGTCAGGTGTCTTACCACCTGTGGCACAAGAATTCTGCCTACAGAAGACTGAGAGCTGGCTATATTAAAATGATAAATAACAAGCAGGAAAAATATAATACGTGGTGCTGCTATGGGTTTTTCCTTCTCTCCACGCACCCCCGAGTTCAGAGAGAAGAGATTCATTTTAGAGAGAAGAGGCAGTGCTCTTTTACTTTATCTGAGAGGACATACAGAACTGTAAGTAACTTCCATGTAGGGTTTCCGTGTGCTGCTTTGCCGTTTTCCTTTTCCAGGCAGCACAACTGATGTGTTATCATTCTCGTTGTATATGGCAGAAATGCTTTGAGAGCACATAACCACAGAGCTTTGCTTTGCTGCATTTTTGTTCTGAAAAAGAAACTAATTAACTGTAACCTGACTTCAATTTGTAGGACAGAGAAACTCATTTATAAGGACAAGCCGTCAACTAGGAATAATTCCTAGTAATTTTTGGAGATTAAATGTTTTGCTTTGTCTTTCTCTTCTCTGCAGTCTTGCAAGTGCTAATATGGATAATGAATCTTTCCTGGCAGATAAGGTTTTATAGGAATCTTTGCTTACTTCCATAAAACTAAGTAGTCTGCGACATTCCCTGAGGGATGGTACTCATTGCTGAAGCATATTTTGTGTTTTGCAGGTTAAGAAGTGAATATTAGATTAAGTGGGGATAGGGAACAGTTTGTGTACAATTCTGCACCTATTCTTCTTTTATTTAGTGAATAGTGGAAAGTGCTTGTGCATTCCCTTATGCTCTCCAGCCCTGCTCTGATCTATCAGTGTTTAGATAATCTTCCATTCAGCTGCAGTGTAAGGCTCAGTTTCCATAAACACTTTTATTTATTGTTATTCTCTGTATTCCTAAGTTTTTCTGGGGAAGAAATAGGGAGGGAGTCTCCTTTTTTTTTATTTTTTTATTTTCTTTTAAGTGGAGTCTTTCTTTTCCACCAACTCTCTCTATTTCTTCACTCTAGAGCTGGTACTCTTCTTACCCTATTCAAAAGATTTGGAAGAAAGAATCCCAATAGACTTCTACCTGATTAGCTTTGGTTTCGCAGTCTTTATAGCTGAAAAGAGACAGTGGAATATGTCATCCAAAGCAGAGATGAGAATGGGAAGATAAAAGTTTAGTGATTATTAATGAATTGTTGAATCCTTCCATTGAATTGTAATACATAGAAAGGAAATGCAAGACACAGCATTTTAGTGTCTAAGGAAGCAGTAAATGTGGTTGTATTTGACTCTGCAAACAGTGAATTAATGCTTTGGGTGTTCATATCCTATTAAACTTTATAGTTCCAAATTGAAAAAAAAAAAGAATCAGTTGGTAGCTTTTGTCATATTCTGGGTATATCTTTATTATGTGGGAAAACAACCCCCAAATATATATTTGCGTGCGAGTTAAAATTCACGGCCACAAGTGAACATTTAAAAATTAAAAAGTATTAGGTACAACAGTGTTAATATATGAATTTATTAAATATAGGGATTTGTCATGCATTTAGCAACATACAAAGAGGTAATATTGCAACATATTTGTTGACACTTTTGTTAAATTATTTTATCTTTTTTTTTGAGATTTGTATTTTGATGTACTTATACTTTGTACTTATACTTTGTACTTATTCATCAGAGAAAGCAACCAGTGAGATGAACACTGCAGAGGACTGGGGCCTCATCTTAGACATCTGTGATAAAGTTGGACAGTCACGCACAGGGTAAGTGATTTTAGAAATTTCCTTCCCAAACTTTTTATATTTTGTTCCTTCAGTCTCAGATGAGAGGAATGGAATTTTTGTTACCTTACATAGGCTTTTGCGATAGCTCAATTTGATTTGAATTTCCAGCTAAAAGGAAAATGTATGGATTTTCTACTCAAATACTTTGCAGTTCTTCCTTTGGAGATACTAGCTGATCTGTTATAGTTAGGACTTGTGTACAGCAGCTTTTCACCAATGTAACAGAATAAACAAACTGATCTGTTTTAGCAGTGTCACTGTAAACCCAGGAGACTTCATCAGGGATTTTTCTTCACACAATCATAATCTAGGTTGGAAGTGACCTCCAGAGGTCATCTTTTAGTCCAACCCTCCAGCTCGAAACAGGTCTAATTAGATCAGGTTGCTCAAGCCTGTGTTGAGTCTTGAATGCCTCCAAGGTCGGAGTTTCCACAACCTCTATGGGCAAAACATTTCAGTCTTTAACTACCCTTATGGTGTAAGTAAGTAAATAAATAATCTTGCAATCTGATTAAAATTTCCCCTTTTCCAGCTTGCCTGTTGCATCTGGTCCTATGACTATGCAGCTGTAAGAAAGACTCCGGCTCCATCTTTTACGTATTCTCTGATTAATTAGTTGTAGAAAGCAGTAAGGTCCCCTTTTAGCCTGCTCTTCTCAAAACTGAAAGCAGCTCTTCATCTCTTTTTTGTATGTGACTCCTCTGACCATCCTGGCAGCCCTCCCTTGGACTTACTGCAGTGCATCAACATCCTCCTTGTGGTGGGGAGCCCCAGACCGGCTGGAGGACTCCAGATCCAATCTTACAAGTGCAGAGATCCCTGAGGGACCCCACTAGTTACTGCCCACTAGTTGGAATTTGCACCACTGGTGACAATTCTTTGAGCTTAAGAGGCCAGCCAGTTTTACACCCAGCTTGTTCTCCTTTTATCCAGCCCATATTTCACCAGTTGGGTGATAAGGAGACTATGAGCTTCAACTGTATGTCGAAACTTTGCTAAAAAAGGTAGAACACAACATCTACTGTGTTTTATCTCAGAAAGCAACGAGGTTCTGTGTTTCACGAGGGGCAACGGGCACAAGCTGGACCATGGGAAGTTCCACTCCAATCTGAGGAAGAACTTCTTTGGGGTGAGGGTGGCAGAGCCCTGGGACAGGCTGCCCAGGGAGGGTGTGGAGTCCCCTTCTCTGGAGATCTTCAAGCCCCGCCTGGATGCTCCTGAGTGATGTGCTCTGGGCAGCCCTGCTTTGGCAGGGGAGTTGGGCTGGATGGGCTCTAGAAGGTCCCTTCCAACTCCAACAATTCTGTGATTCTGTGATATCAGGGCTTTGGTAAATGAACGTTTTGAAAATGTGATATTAAATTAACCACATCTTAAAATGCTAATGCTTTGACTATTGATCCTTTACTGAGCTCTCTCATAGAATTTATGCATGCACTTGGCTTTTTGGACATGAAAAGTTAAAGCATAATTTGAGTTATCAAATAAAGAAATACACTTTAAAGACATTATTTCAGTGTTTCTGGAGTGGTTTTGTTCAGCATAGTATTAGACTTTGGAAATAATTCAGATGCATCTTCTCCAAACATTCACTGTAACAATTCAGTTACGGAATAGCCTCAGAAAGAGAGTTTTGCCATCGCTGCTGTTTAGTGAAAGTCTTCTTGGAGAGGGACTTGGATTGCCTTGTAATAGTGCAGGAAACAGTAGGAAAAGCCAGACAGCAAAACCCCACCTGGTACTTTTGTTCTGAAGGACAGGTTTGCAAATAAGCTTATTCCTTGGGATTAGAGATGGTCTCTAGAGGAGTACTTATAAATAGCATGGCATATTGAGACTTCTGTGCTGCTGCCATTAAGGTAACAGCTGGCAAGTTGTTAATATTTCATGTTAGTCTGTGTATGTGAAACTGCATTTCTGCTCTTTGTGCATGTTGATGCTGAGCCTGTAACAATAACTCTATTATTGAAGGCTTCAGTATTCTATTTAATCGCTGAAAGCGTTTCTCAGGCAAGACTGAGTCTCACAGTATTTTAGCCTGAACAGTGCTCAAATGTATGTAGCTGCAAGAGACCACTGCTTGGGGGTACAGACAAAGCTAGAGATCTTCTGGTAACGTGCAGCAAGATTTCTTTGGGACAGCTGGAATTTCTGTTACGATTTGTGGGTTTTGTTTGGGTTGGTTTTTTTTTTTTTTTTTTTTGAAATAGTGGTTTGATCCTGGCTGTGGCTTTAACCTTTGTAATATTTACCCTGCTTGTAATAGGCTGTCAGCTGACTCATTGCTTA
This sequence comes from Calidris pugnax, assembly GCF_001431845.1. Taxonomy (NCBI): domain Eukaryota; kingdom Metazoa; phylum Chordata; class Aves; order Charadriiformes; family Scolopacidae; genus Calidris; species Calidris pugnax. The sequence continues at coordinate 4,467,619 of NW_015090775.1, read as the reverse complement.
AATTCAGATTCTGTTAAAACTTGCTGATAGTGGATTTTCTTTGTTTTGATGAATTATGTCATGCCGTAGGAAGGTAAAGCAAGACAAAAGTTCCCCATTAAGAAGTTTAAATGAGATATGCTCCTGCAGTTGAAGTTCCTGGGGCAAGGATGCTAGTCTTCTTAACTGGGATCCGCTTTAATCTTTTAACCAATTCCGGTCCCATACAAGCTGTCTGATCCTCTTCTTGCCAGAAGTTTAGATGATAAAAATCTCTTTTTTAGGGGTTTCTATGTACCAGTCTGTAAGCTCCATGGCATGCCCACAGCATTTTAGATGTGGACCATCTTACACATGAAGCCCCAGTAGACTAGAAGGGCTGTTCTTCATTAAGTGGACTTGTTGTCCCACAGTGGTACAGGGCACATTGTCTCATTTAGGTCTGCAGACAACTTGTTTGCATCCAGAGTAATTGGTGGAAACCTGTTACGCTACAAAGGTGCTACATTTTCTCTTAAGATAAATGAGTTAAAGTGCAGAGAATTGCTACTGGTCATTTTTGTATTGCAATACCTTTGTTACAGAGAATCACCAATAGCTAAAAATTTTATTTCCAACCTTAATCCAACCACTAAAGCAAGTTTTAGCAAATTAGAATTCTACTGAATCTCTCTGACTATTTTCTCTATTTTTTGTGAATTTCAAAATCTAATTGATTAGAGTCGATGCGAAAATTTTCATAGAAAACACTGGAAAGACAGTAAATTGGGTAATATTGTTAATAATATGCCTTTTTTTCAATAGCATATATAAAGTATGGAATTAACTTGATAATTTCTGCATGTTTTGCATATCAGATTCTTGAGATGATCTAAAATTTGTCTAACTATGAGGCAATCAACACATTTTTTAAGTCTCTGAATTTGTTTTAGGAACTCACATAGCTCAGCAGTTGCGTGTTATGTTGTTTGCATCCCATTTGTGGGGAATATTGGTAGCTCAGTGAGCAAGCTGCCTTTTCAGTATGGAAACATGATTAAAACAAAGGTTTTTACCATTAGAGGCAATCTTATTTTCTGTTTTTATACAGCATTATTGAGAACTGATATTTGACTGGCGTGTTAAATTTTCTGATTACAGAAAAGGTAAAGATTTTTGCATAGTGTTGGTTTTCTGCAATTAAAATGCTTACACAACTATATCTGAAACTTATCACCTCTGAGTAAAATATTATAAAATTTGAATGATTCATTAAGCAGAGTAAGAGGGAATATTAAAGGCCACATAGTATATCTTGTAGCATGAAGCACTCCTCCTCCTTCAATCATTTCAGTGCTAGCCACTTCCTGAGTCTAATTCTGTTTGCATTTGGCTTTGAGGTGATTGTACCTTTTGTGTTACCTTAATGAGACATCTCAATCTTTATATTTGAAACTATCACAGCTTCAGTTTTTCTCCAGAAAAGTTACTTAATAAAAGTGATGCTGAAAAAGAAAGGAAGTCAGTGGTGACTGGGAGAGTATACCAGTGGTTGAGAAAATATAAATGTTCATTGCAGCACTCTCTGTTGGATTGGGTATTGAAAAATTGTCATTGAGAAATGTTTTGTCTATATTGCTGCTTGCCTAACTTTGTCCTGATTCCGTATGGATTAATCACTGCCTCAGTGAGTCAGTATTCTGGTTAGCTGCTGATTCTTCTTTGGTTGGTTTTGTGCCTGTTCATACAAGAGAGAACAGTAAAATTGCTTACTTGACAGCCTTCCAAACTACCTTTTTTTTTTTTTTTTTTTCCCCTCAAGTTACCCAATCTCAGTAGCATCTGACACAGTTATTGCAGCGTACGTCTAACAGGGAAGCCCTTTGACGAGCTTGTTTCTAAAGGAGCAAGGAGGAAAATTGGGTCACCTGTGTAGTCTTGAGCCCCACAGGCAATTATCTTAGACTGTAAATGAATGATAAATTCCTGAAAACATATGAAATGTTTTGTACAAAGTAGCGTTTTAGCTTCCAACTGCTATTAATTTTGTCCTTGTTAAATAAAATATAATCAAATACATTATTTTTTCATATAGAATACCATAGCTTCTATTGTATCTTGCCCTATTTTCCCCCTACTGATTTGTTATTCCCACTTACCATACTGCTTCTGAAATTGTGATTTGTAGAATCATTGGAGCAGAAGTGTGGCCCAATACTTTTATAAATGCCTAATAAATAGGTAGAATTCTGTTCTGGTGGGGTGTGTGCCTTCCCTCTGATTTCTGCATAGCGCTTCTCGTCATTTTCAAATGAATCTTACGGTGAATTAATTTGAAGTAAAAGTAAGGATTACAGTTCTGTCAAGAATAGCAGTTCTTAGTCTGTATGACTAAACATTGGTAAGCCTTTATTTTCGGTGGAGATGTAATCAAAAGATTATTATTTCTTTTTAACATTTAAGCCTATTAAAACATTAACACTCAAATACATGACCAAATAGATTTATTATTTTTAAGGTGGTTTTATTAATTACTGGGGGATTTCTTGTTTTGGGTTTGTTTTTTTTTTACCTTTTCAAAATTATACTTGACACGTGGAATATCATTTGGCTTTGAGGCTATCTTTTTATTAGTTTTTAATAAGACCTTGGATTTCTTCATAACAAAATCTTAGACTAGTGTTTCTGTTCCTAAACTGCTAAGCTCTTAATCCTGCGCCATACCTTTATAAACACTGGTTTAACAATTAATGGACATGCACTTTTTTGTGCTTGCTCGCATATCACATTGGTAGTCCTACTCATAAATTAATGATTAAAAAAATCAGTTATTTCTGAAAATTTTAGTATGTATTCTTTCTCAAAGTGAACTTAGGAGAGGTCTTGGATAATCAACAGATAAAAGACAGTGCTTGTCTTATAGCCTTCATTTGTACTAATTGGTTCTGTGAAGGTATAGGTATACACTGAGTGATATGTACTTGCTGTGTGACAGCATTTTCTATAATTAGTACTACTAAATACGAGGTGGGCATTTCTGTAAAATGTAGACACTCCCAAATATAGTATAGTCAAGCAGTGGTGTAACATACCTAAGATTCATGTTAGTTCTTGGATATCAGTTCAATAGAAAAATAATTTTGCTTACAAAAAAAAAAAATAAATTACTATGAATACTCCAGAAAATCTCTCAGTTTAAATTTACCTTCTCTTTTCCTCTTTCCCTACTTACCCTCTTTCGGGGTTATCTTTTCAGGGCTGTTCAACAAATAATGCTGATTATAAAAAATGATATTTCCTACCCCAGCCTCGCTCAGCCTTCCTCCAAAATAACAGAAATTCACACAGATTTTAATATGTTAAACTGTGTCTGAGACTCCCATTCAAATTCTTTCTTAAATTTTCTTTTCTCTTTATTTCTAACCACAACATAGGTAAGACTTGATTTCTGTATTTAATTGTTGAAACTTCAGTTTTGAATGCCTTAACAGTTTTTTTTAGCACTTGTTGGTTCATTGCAGATCTTCTTTGGAAAAGTTATTCTGTAGATTAGAGGAGACTCTGAGGAACATAGTGGTGGTAATTAAAAAAAAAAAAAGGTAGCAAGGGGGTGTTAGTAACCAGTATGGAAGCAAATGTTCTTACCTATATATGTGAATTACAGAGGAGTAGATGCATGGACAACAGAGAATTTCAGTTCTCTAATTTTAAGGGATTTTATGCATTTATGGAGTATTTACAGTGATTCTCTCTAACTACAAAAGGTAACGTACCTTACTGAGAGGATTTGATGACTAAGGAAGCTAGCAATCCTACAGAGAGAAACGGCTACAACTGTTAACTGGGGTTGGTTTGTTTTTTGTGTTGCGCTTATAAGCTCCTCAATAATTAACTGACGATCTTTGGGAGAGCTTGCTGTCTGTTAGGGCTGTCATGCACTGTCATGTATTCATTCCCTGTTTTTAAATCTGTTTTGTGTTTTTTAGGCCTAAGGACTGTCTCCGTTCTATTATGAAGAGAGTGAACCATAAAGATCCCCATGTTGCTATGCAAGCACTAACAGTAGGTTCTTTTTAATGTAGTGCTTTTCCTTCCTGAAAAGTTATATCGCAAAAAAATCTTCTCTGAGTTCTAATCTTTCTTTCTTTAGCTTCTAGGAGCATGTGTATCAAACTGTGGTAAAATCTTTCATTTAGAAGTCTGTTCAAGAGATTTTGCCAGTGAAGTAAGCAATGTGTTGAATAAGGTAATGTATTTCATTGATTTATACGATTCGGAGAAAAGCACAGTCTGACACAGGATTGGGGTAATCCGAAAGTGGAATGGAATCTGCTTTTGGAAGACTGGAAATTTGGCAGTGGGGGGAAGGGAAGATTATTGGGAAGACTGTGGTTGTGAGAAAGAACTTTGTGAATGCCACTTCACACTCCAGTTACTCCTACAGTTACTTACGTATTCTGTTCGGGGGAGGTGGGGTGTGGTGTGTTAGTTTATAAATATACAAATTCATTTTTACATTAAATGACAGCAATGAAACACTAAATACACATGTGGTAAAATGGAGATTATACAGGGATGTTGTGTAACCTTATTTTACTTTATTTAGGGCCTAGGCCGTATTGTGCCAGTACAAACGCAATGCTGGTGAATTATTCTCCCTTTCTAATAAGGATATCCCTTAGCAATACATTTAGTGTCCCTCAGTGACTTCAAAATAAAATGTCTATATACTTTGTATTGAAAGTAACATGACATTATTTAAAATTAAGGAATTAAGACCAGATTCCTACATTATTTAACTTGTTTCTACTGTTCTTGCAGGGTCATCCGAAAGTTTGTGAAAAGCTGAAAGCCCTTATGGTAGAATGGACTGATGAATTCAAGAATGACCCACAGCTTAGTTTAATATCTGCTATGATAAAAAATCTTAAGGAGCAAGGAGTTACTTTCCCAGCTATTGGTTCACAGGTATATTAATTTTTGTGGTTGTTCTTAAAGGGTATCAAAACTTCCCTTTATCCTCAGTTCTGTATTTTACAGTTTGTAGTCTTGAGTTCTATAATGTGTTTAGCAAAGACAATGAAATCCCTGTTGTCTTAATAAAACATTCCTTTGAATGAGGGGTGAAATGCTCTGATTTACTTTAGGTTTTTATATTGCAGATGAATACAAATCAAAATGGTGAACTTAACGCATTGTGAGTTTTTTGTTGAATTAATTTTTGCATCCTTCACTTTTGGCCAGGCTGCTGAACAGGCAAAAGCAAGTCCAGCTCTAGTTGCCAAAGATCCTGGTACAGTAGCCAACAAAAAGGAAGAGGAGGATTTAGCTAAAGGTGAGTGCATTTACTTGCTGACCTGATGAATATATTGCTAAATATCAAATAAAGCAGGAAAAAATGTTTTGTTTCCTTCCTCTATGTGAATAGTATATTTACAGGTTGTGATTATGATTTCTATTCCTTTCTTTTTGTACCCTTTCTGGAGGGTTAGACATTAAAGCTATTCTATGGGTAAAAATTATGAAAAATTACTTATTTCTACTTTTATTTTTTTCCTTTGCCCAACTGAAACAACACAGTAAAAAATGTGCAAAATCTCATGTTAAGGACATGCTCCACTATGGAAATGTTTGATACAAGTTCTGCACTTGGATTTTCCCTCCTTCTGGGGCAAGGGAAGCACAATTATTGGCAATTTAAACAGTCGATGGAAGGATAAAATAAGAATTATAGTATAAGTTGTATGCAAAATGTTTTGGGCATATTAATTTAAACTTTAATTCCTTTGAATGCTGCTTCTGTAGTATACTTTAAGGCTTTGATTGCCATAAGCATGAGGGGCTGTTAAATGTCTCACTGCAGTCCCAGTAAACAGAACTAGGATGGTTTCTTTTGATTTACTGTTGTACTAAGGTATATTTAAAGGTCATTTAATGATCCTATAACAGACATGTGTGAAGAGTTATTCTTAGAGTGGTCTTTATGCTCTAGAGACTGTTTTTCAGGTCAACTTCAGCAATGTAAAGACCTCCGATCTTAGCTGTTGTATGTAGCATGGCTTTGGTCTTAAAGATGTAACACTATATGAGTGAAGTTCTTGCACTAGTAGTTGGTGGATGTTTGCAGTTTCTCATCCTTGATACAGTCTTTTTTTGTTTAGCTATTATCTAATGTAACATTGATTTATTTAAATTGCCATTAGCCCATCTACATATGTTACTAATTGTTTCTTCAACAGTTGATCCGCCAAAGTGTCAACTCAAGGGATTTCAGGGGATTTGGGTCTCAAAGGTTCAGATTCTGCCTGGGTTTCCTACTGTTTGTTCTCTTGGTTTTTGTGTCCCACTCTGTCCCTTCTTAAACATGATCGGGTTTTTTTCATAAACTTGTGAAAGGAGGAGTTTCATATGAATGAAACCTTTCTGCTCAGTCAAGTTTAATTGCAAATGACCATGAAGTGTAAAATTATTGCAGGAATGATAGGGAGAGAACAGGAATGGATGGAATTTCGCTTGTCTAAGCAAAAATCTTTTTCTTAATTATCAATTATGGAGGCACTTATTTACTGTGAGGGTGACTGAGCACTGGCACAGGTTGCCCAGAGGGCTTGTGGAGTTTCCATCCTTGGAGATATTCAAAAGCTGTCTGGATGTAGTCCTCAGCGGCCAGCTCTAGGTGACCCTGCTTGATCAAGGGGGTTGGACAAGATGATCTCCAGAGGTGTCCTCCAACCGCAACCAATCTGTGTGATTCTCTGATTTTGTGAATTCAGGCTAAAGACTCCATTATTTCTAAGTGAAAGGCAGAAGTTTCTTATCGTGCAACAGGAATGGAATGATACTAAAAGTTTTCACAGAGTTAAATTTTCGTATAATTCAACTCATTTTTATAGGGAATTTTCACGTGACTAACTCTTCTTTTGTAGCTATTGAACTGTCACTAAAAGAGCAAAGGCAACAGCAAACAACACTTTCCAGTTTGTATCCGAGCACCTCAGGCCTTTTAACAAATCACAAACATGAGGGCCGAAAGGTTCGTGCAATCTATGATTTTGAGGCTGCTGAAGACAACGAATTAACTTTTAAAGCTGGAGAACTTATAACCATCCTTGATGACAGGTAATTTATATAGAATGCCTGCTAGAAGTGTATTAGACTGTAAAAGTCAATTGAGAACAATTCTGTCTTCTATGTAGAAGCATACATTGGAATACAGTTGCAATAAAATATATTTACATATTAAATACTTTATTTGGTTATCTCCGAGATATTTTACATATGAATGTAATTGCATAAAGTTTCTTGTATAAAGATTTTTGTGTATATACACATTGTATTTATGTACAAGTAATATAAATGCCTTGTACAGTGCAATTCTTAGGAAAATTCAATGTGAGCATGGGGTTTTTTAATGTATGGGGGTTTTAATTATTTTTTTTTTATCTTTAGTGACCCAAATTGGTGGAAAGGTGAAACTCATCAGGGCATAGGATTGTTTCCATCTAATTTTGTAACAGCTGATCTTTCTGCTGAGCCAGAAATGAGTAAGTAACACTACATTTATGTCTATATGTCAAACCTTGCCATGGCCCAGGGGATATTTCTGTAGTGATGTACTTTCCCTATTTTCTTTCCCTTATGATAGAATTCAGTTGCAACTTAATGTGATGCTCAAAATAAAACTGGGGACTCAAATAAAAAATAAATAGAAAATAAAACTCAAAAACCCTTGTTGTGCTCTCACAAACAACAGTCATATCTTTGTATCTCAGACCAACGTTGCCCAAACTGGTGTCTGCTAAAAAATACGATGCTGTCTACTGCTGACTTAATCAGCAGCTTTCTTGAGACTCATTTAACAACTCATTGACACCAAGATAAACGTAGGCAACAGCAAGTTTTTTCCAAGTTGCCTTTTTGCCTGGTTGCCTTGGTACTTTTCTAATCAAGGAAAAATTGAAGGCCTGGGGCCAGCTGGGACTCAGAGGCAGATTACCACTGTTCAGACAATTCAAGAAACCTACACACTGTAGTTATGTCTGTGTGCATAATGGAGGGAATTTTTTTTCTGCGTGCTGGTTATCTTCTTGTATCTATTTATATCAGTCTAACCTATCTAAATATTTATTAAAATTATTACGTTGGACAAGGTTTAAAGATAGTAGAACTGATTCCTGTAAATCTGATGGGTTTGCAAGATGAATCTGCTGTGATCTCAATATGAGTGTGCCAAAGAAATGAGCAGGTCACCAGAATTACATGCTGTAGGAGTCATCTGTTCTATGATAAAGCTAACTGATAAGAGTAGTATGGTAAGAGTAGTATTTGGCAGCTTTTTTGTTGTGGCCTCCACTCCAGAGGAGTGAGATGCTTTTGCAGGTACTATTTGATGGAGAAGAAATAGCAACATTTGAGAACTCTCAATTCTGTACTTTGCTCTGGAGAAAAGAAGGCTCCAGTTTGTCATCGATAATTTTACCAGTTTTCTCTTAAACCTGACTCATTAACCTTATTTCTTCCAATCAAACTCTGTCTGTTTTCCTGACGACATATTAATAAGTATGTTACATGCAGGGAGACTATGATAAAGACATTTACTTGCTAAAATGTCTTTCTGTTGACCTTGTGTGAACTAATGTCTTGTTTTTATAGAATTTACAGATTTGTTTATGAAAATTGTTTAATTCTGTGGAGATGTTTTTGGTCTTCAAAAGTCAACAAAATACTAATTTTTTTAAATTTTCACAGTAGATGTGTTAAATGTTCAGATTTTAGGCAACATGCTAGCTGTATAACATTTATGTCATTGTTTTGTTTATTTTTATTTTATAAAATAAAATCAAATCTGTCTCTTTATCTTACAGTGAAAGCTGAGAAAAAAACAGTGCAGTTCAGTGATGAAGTTCAAGTGGAGACAATAGAACCTGAGCCTGAACCAGTTTATATTGATGAAGTAAGTGTGATACAAGTACTGATTTTTCAACTGCTGGTACATTTAAATATGTGATGTTTAAACTTTTCATTCTGCACCTCAGAAATAATTTGAAATGTCAGGAGAACATAATCAAAAGAGAACAGAAAGTTGATTTAATTAAATAAAATAAATATCTGCAGTATCCTGATTTGTTAATGTGTCTGGAAGTCCTTAGGAACTTCTGAAACGGAATTTGGATCCTGCGTTCCTTTTAGGGCCCTACTCCAGGATTGTGCAGCTGTTCACCTCCAAACTAGAAGCTTGGTTGGAGTTAGCATTTGCTTTGAAGTTTTGCTTTAAGTACTTCAGGGTGCCTCAGAGATGTCCATCTCGAATACTAGCTTAGATTTATTTCCAGTGTAACCACCATTGTCTTCCCCCAGTCTGAAAGATCTTTGTCCTTCTCTGAGAACTGTGAGCTTTCTGTGGCTCTGTAAGTAATATTTAGTGAGATTTGCACAGTCTCTCCACAGTGATTCTGCAAGGTTCCCAGGAACTCTCAGCCCAGGATGTTTTTCCCTGCCTTTCTTTAATCTTTTGGGTTTATTTTTTTCTTTCTCTTTTTTTTTTTTCCTTTCTCTCCCAGGGAGCTTAGGACTGTTCTCTTCAGAATTTTTGGCTCTCTCTCTTGTGACCTTCCATTTCTTCTTTCTTAACTAGGGCTCTGTCATTGTTTTTTGAAATGAAAAATCATTGCCCTGCTAACGTCCTATTTAACTCCTACCTGAAATACTCTCTCTTCCAAGAGATATGTTAGTTTGTAATCCGCTGAAATAGCTTATCTCGGGCCTGCCTTGAGGTGCCTTCCAGCTTTTATCTTCTGTTATTCCATGTTAATTTATGTTTTAGTGTCTTCTTTTGTCTTTAAAATGATCGTAGTATAATTTTTAAGGAAGTAGTTCATTTGGCTTCTCCCTGCTTTTTCTGGGGTTAAGGAGAAAAAAATATGGTTTTAGTTTCCCCTTTGTTACAACTTACATAACTTTGGCCTGTTAAAGGCTATTTATTTGATAGCACTCAGCTAAAAAGTGATTTTTAATCATTTACATATAATGTTGGTTAAGCATTATAGTTCACTCCAAGACATACATTTAAAAGAGCCTATTAATTTTCCACCCTTTTGTCTTTTTATAAATAGGTTGCACTTAAGCTGGTTAATCAAGGATGTCTTATTCTGAAGTCAACAATGCAACCCCTCCAAGCATCTTAAAAATAATCTTTCATATATTTTAGTAAGGACATTGCTCATGTGCTGATGGGCCTCACACACTGATAAAATGCAGGATAGTTTTCCAGTGAATTTAGTTTTAAGTCCCCATTTCTTCTTAAAGTACTCTCTCAGTGTGGTCTGTCAAAACGTTTGCACTGTCCCACTAGGTGGTAGTATTGCATGTGTAATAACTAGAATGGAAAAATAGAAACTCCTCAAAATATACTGCTTAGAATAACTTCTAGGAATAAATGGTAACATTCCACTTGTTACTACGAATTGTTTTCATCATTTGGCTTATCCTTGTTCAAGCATCTTCGTTCCTGTAAAGTAGCATAGTAGTAAAATAGTATGATTTGTGTTTTCTTAAAGTTAGTCTAGGTGATTTCCAAGTTCCAAGAGATCCAAGTGGCTGTTATAAATCACTACTTCAATTTACTGTCCTGAAGGTGTTAATTCTCCTTCCCCCACATACACCCTAATTACACAATCTGTGTTCTAGGATAAAATGGATCAACTCTTGCAGATGTTACAAAGTGCAGATCCATCTGATGACCAGCCAGACCTCCCAGAATTGCTTCATCTTGAGGGTAAGAATATCTCATGAGTTTTTTTGTTGTTTTCCTCTCTAATAATCACCTGTATCAAATTTAATTGAAATTAAGCTGAAACTCCTTCAGCTTCATGTACATGCCACAAGCATGCCTGAGAAAAGTGCCTGAGCTGTTGTTATCTTCTCCCTTCCTGTTTCCCAAAGAGACTGAAGTGCAGAATTTTAACTTGGAACAAGCCCTTACCCCTTTCAATGAAACTATATTCCATATTCTTTTCAAGTCCCAAGAGTACCTAATTTATCTTATTCATCCACTTTTTTCCCTTCTACAGAGTAGCACAGCATGAGTTGCAAAAGGAGCTTAAGGAAGATTCCATGAGAGGAAGCAGAAATACTACTGAGGCTTAGAATAGACCTGGGGTGTCCCACATGTTTTTCACTTGTGTGCATATTTCTATAGGACTTCAATATTAGTGAATATTATAGAGTGCTACAAATTAGGCTAGTCCTTTAGACTCAAATTATTCAGGCTACCTCTTTAAAAAGAGGCATCATAGGGCATTCTACCTAGGTTGAGAGATGCAGCAAAAATTTTGGAAGGGGACTTCGGAGAAGGAAGTAAAGAAACTTACCTGTTATAAGACAGAACATGGGCTTAAACTGGTGATTCAGATAGGATCAGACTTTGTTAACAAAGTGACAGATTCCAGATCTTTCTAGAAGTTAATCAGGAAAAAATGCATAAGCTTGTAAGCTTTTGGATATCTCCCATCTTTCCACACCCATCTGGTTCATCATACCTGTAAATGAATCCTGTTTTAGGAACTGCACATCAGAGATGTGTCTGCGTGTATTCTAGTTCCACTAAAGCTAAAGGGGGGAGTAAAAAGAAACATGAATGTTTTTATTCTTTCAAGTACCAAATATAGCTATAGAGGCTGTTGTCTAAGAAGTGGATTGTCTGTATCTGGTCCAGGACAGAAGCAAAGAAATTAAAGATATGCTTGTCAACCAGCCTCCAGATACGGCTTACATTAGGATCTCCTTCCATAATGCATTGTGAGATCATTAGAACAATGATTTTATGAATTTTATATTAAACTGTGGGACAGCTCCAAGAATCTGAAGGCTGTAGCGTAGTCAGGTGATTGCTCCCCAGGTACCTACAAACGTCCTTGCTAAACATATGGCTGTGTTTAGTTCTACAATGCCATATTCAAGATGGTACTTACTCTACACTCAGGTAGGCCTTGGGCAGCTAGTATTTTTGGCATAGTTTCTGGGAATTTTGTTGTAGCTGTCTGTCGGAACTTGGGTTCCTACCAGTGGTGACAGGTGCAGATCAACGTTTGATAAAAAAAAACACTTCCATTTTCTTCTGCCGTCCAGATGTCCAGTCACAAATGCCTTTAAATTGCAGAGCTCATCCCACCGCTTTCAGGAGCCCTGGGTTTGTGGTTGGCAGCAGGGCAGGCATCATGATCTAAGCAATTCTTGTCATGCCTTTTATCATAGAATCATAGTATTGTCCAGACCAGAAGGGACCTCCAAAGGCCATCTAGTCTGACCCCCCCGCAGTCAGCAGGGACACCCCCAACTAGACCAGGTTGCCCAGGGCCTCGTCGAGCCTCTCCTTGAATATCTCCAGGGATGGGGCCTCAACCGCCTCCCTGGGCAACCTGTTCCAGTGCTCCACCACACTCACAGCGAAGAACCCTCTCCTCATCTCTAGTCTTAATCTGGTCCCCTCCAGCTTGAAGCCATTGCCCCTCGTCCTGTCACTGCAGGCCTTTCTAAACAGGCTCTCCCCAGCCTTCCTGTAGGCCCCCCTCAGGTACTGGAAGGCCGCTATTAGGTCTCCCCGGAGCCTCCTCTTCTCCAGGCTGACCAACCCCAGCTCCCTCAGCCTGTCCTCGTAGCAGAGGTGCTCCATCCCCCTGATCATCCTTGTGGCCCTCCTCTGGACCCTCTCCACCATGTCCACATCCTTCTTATATTGAGGGCTCCAGACCTGCACACAATACTCCAGGTGAGGTCTCACCAGAGCAGAGTAAAGTCATACCTTGTGTTATACATAAAAATAGGCAGAACTCGCACTGTGTTTTACATCTTTTACCAGCATTTCTGCCAATGTGTTACCAATCCTAGGTTCAAAGAAGCAGATGGGTGCCTTTCATACTACTCCTCTTTCACCTGGAGTTGCATTCAAGGAACACATCAGTGATTCCTTTTCACCCATCATGGCCCAGAGGTTTTCAGGACCTTCTGCATCTTTAATTTGGGAAAAATGGGAGTGAAGACAGTGTTCCAGAGCTGCTTACAATGCATTTAGGTCATCTTTGATGCCTGAATGATTTTTTTCTCATCTCTCAGTTTGAATGTTGAATGGCTCTTGGGATTAAACACATCTCTTGATTCGTTAGAAGTTGATTGCTTGGATAAGTGGGCACATTTGGCATTCTGGAGTAGGGCTAGACTGTACTATCCCCTTTCAGCTTCCTTGTCTGTTTATTTTACATTTGATAAACTCACTCTTTCTGTTATTGGTTGGCAGTTACATGAACCCCATGTCCCGGTGCTGAAAGTTGCCCGGGGTGGGGGGGGGAGGGTGCCTGTGCATTTTCGTTTATTTTACTGTTTTTCCATTCTACTTGTGTTGATTTTTGCACATATTAGTGGTTTGAAAGAGTCCCCTTAGCCCAATTAGGATTCCAGTGAGATAGTGCGGTTAGAGATATTCCAATGTCCTATTAGTGTCTTTGATGAGCAGATGATTTGAATCATTGCAGCCTGTTTTCCCTTTCATTGTTTTGTAGTGTTAGTTGAGCACGTGGTCTAGGTTGCAGTGGCAAATTTTCTTCCTTGAGGAAGAGATCAGCTTTTGGATTTACCTGAACTTTTTAATGTAAAATATTTTCAGTTTTACACTCCCCAGATGTTAAATGTTTTGTTTTGCTGTATTTTGATTTTCTTTTTAAACTGTACCACTACTGAAAACTTCTTCTGGATATCATTCTTAAACTGTTTGTGACACTGCATCTGTTACTGTAATTTTTTGGGCATACAGATTATAGTAATGATTTAAAGGAAAGTTTGAATTAGCATCTATGCATTTCTATCTGATAATTTTTTAAAAAATTACTGTCTGACTTGTAGTATGGAAGCCTTTATTACTCTGATATATTCTAATGTCCTTCTATTCTAGCAATGTGCCACCAGATGGGACCCCTCATAGATGAAAAGTTGGAAGATATAGACAGGTAAAAAAGTACATGTGTTTTGACTGATTAAGATTAATTCTCAGAAATTCTCACTGTTGTTACTTAATGATTTCTTAACCACTTCTGTGGATATTGGCAAAGTAAGTCTATTTATTAGTAGCTTCTCATCTGGGAGGAGGTCTGAAGGGTTTTTTTCCTAGTCACATCATATTTTATGGTATTATACTGTTTGATGTTATGGTACTTATCAGGCATCACTTCACAGGCAGTAAGAGTACGTTGCTTATCACACCTCATAGAAGTTTCCCTGTATGGTCTGTTCTTACTGAAGTTACCTAAATTGTAGAATAAGCTGTAAAATGTATTTTCTAGGAAACATTCAGAACTTTCAGAGCTCAATGTGAAAGCAATGGAGGCTCTTTCTTTGTATAACAAACTGATGAATGAAGACCCGATGTATTCCATGTATGCAAAACTACAAAACCAACAGTATTATATGCAGTCATCTGGTGTTTCTGGCTCTCAGGTACGTATGGAACCTTTAATAGCCATTGAGGTTATCAAGAACATACTGAGCTATGGTTGATTTCCTCCAAGTTATTAATGATAAACAGTTTTTCACGAGCTAACTTTTTTACAAAACTTGCTCAAATATTTTTTTACAATATACTTCTCTACATTACTATAATAAATATATACTGATTTATAAAGTGCGGTGGAGCATGTTGATTGCAAGTAATAATTTATTTCCTATTTCTGCCCTGCTGTCTCCCCTGCCCTTGCCCTCTGAGTTGGAAACCTCTTTTTTTGATCTTTGTGACCTTAATGCTGGGTTAATATCATCTTGCTGTCTCAGAGATAATCTCAAATGAAAGCACAGGGTTTTGTCTCAACACAGTGTGTAAAAATAATAAAAAAAAATGTTTGTTTTCAGCTGTAGTCTTTGACTATTCTTCTTTTGCAGGTTCTAACACTCTTAGTTCATTTCCGTTCAATTCTTGCTTTTGAGTTGTACCTCAAATTAAAAATTAAAGCTGCGAGACCTTTTCCTAGTGGGCAAAGGAAATAAAGAACCAAAGGAGCACAGTTCCTCTTTAAGATTATGCCTTACCTACCCTAAAATCAACCTCTCTTTTTAATTTTTTTGAAATATCAATAGAGAGCATTTTAATTACTGAAGTTAAAAATTATAATTCCTTCATGACTGCATTTCCATGTAATTGAGTGTTTTCTCCGAATAGGTCTTTTAGCTTATTCGTATACTATGGTATTTTTAAAAGGTGTTTTAAACATTTAGATGTTTAATCCCACATTCTAATGCACACTTGCTGTATTCTTTTCCTGTTTATAGGAATATGTAACATTTCTAACAGTTATTCCAATAATTTACTTGCTTTCTGAGTGAGTAAAAAAAAATTAAAGGCAACTTATTCATGCCTATGCAGTATTATATAAATATTGAAGCAGGTTTACTTGATTTAGTTCCTTTAGCTTCTTACAAATATGTACTTTCTTTCATTGTCTTTTAAGAAGAGGATGTATGTTTTTGCAGAGTCATTAAGAAGAACGTTGTTTTCCATTCATATATGATAAGCAATCATGCCATGACCCCAGCAAATAATTTGAATGTTTTATAAACAGGCGTGTGTCTGGGGATTTTTAAAGGGAAAAACTGGATTTGGGTCTGAAGATGAGCCAGAATAAGTTCTGAAAAAGTTAGGAGGTCTTATGCCTTTGCTGCCTTCTAAAATTCTTTGGCGATAATTGATAAGCCATCTATGAATATGTCATCTGAGATTCATGGGCCTTAAGACAGCAGGGCTATATATCGTAAACTTACATGAACTCAATTGTACGTGAGACACGATCATTTCTTCTAGTAATTTGTGTTAAACCAAATAATTCATGATTGAACGAAAGTGTAGAGTTTAGAAAGTTAGTCTTGAGTTAGCATACAGTTGACACATATGCTAGTAAGCTGTTCCTCTAGTTAGTTGTAAAACGTTATCTTATTTTCTATTGAAATTTTTCTTAAGACCACTTTTTCCCTTCTGCCTCACTCAAAGAATTTTACAAGGACAGTCTCAACAATTCCGTGAACTGATACGTTAACTAATGACATGAAAATAATGCTTTATTTGCTTTCCGTTTAATGATTCTACTTAGTTAAATTTATCTGGGCATCAAAAAGCGTTCTGCTTTGGACTGCTGTTTGTTACATGACTTACATCCTTCGGTATTTTCATTGAAAAGTAGAAGCTTTTAATTAGCACGAGGGATAGCTGTTAAAATAAAACTTGGAATACAAGTTTTCCAGTAAATTATTTCGTTCTTTTGATACTGGAGCCTGGTGTTAGAAATGTAAATAGTCTCCTTTGAAAATCTGGTTATTGTTTCATACTGCAGCACTTGATAGAAGACAATCAGTTGCTTTCTAGTAAAACATCTGTAATAAAAGGTTTTTGAGACTGTCTTTAAGTTCCAAAGTCAGATATTAAATACCGAATCTTCATGTATTTTATTTTTAATATTCCTTTATTTCACTTCCTAGGTGTATCCGGGGCAGGCTCAAAGTAATGCATATTTGGTGGCAGGGAGTGCACAGATGGGCCATATTCAAGGCTACAATCTTCCTCCTGAACAGCTCTCCTCTCTCAGCCAAGGCACAGTTACTCCATCTGCCAGCTCCGTGCTGCCTGGCCAGCCCGCACAGACCTCTTACACAAAGTAATTTCAAGTATTTTCCCATTCAATTGTAAACCCATTTAAACATAAAGGACTACAGATAATCTATAAAGGAGATTTTTGTCTTTTTTTTTTTCCCCCCAGAAGTATAATTTTAAACACAACTGCCAGGTACTTCAGTGCAATTATTTCCACTGTGCTTTTTATTGGTGTCATGTACTTGGTAAAAATTCCTGACAAATGTCAAGCCTTTCTGTTGTTTCTATATTTTTTTCTCCAGTTTTTAATTTTATATATAAGAAATGTATAATTTTTTAATATATATTTTTAATGATGAAGATTATATGCTGCTTTGGCTGCCTTTGCATAACTTCTGAGCGTTTTTTTTTTTTTTTTTTTTTTTTTTAGATAACCTAATATACATTTAATGTTTATAATTTTAAATACATTTAATGTTTTTAGATAACCTAATATACATTTTATGCTGCTTTGGCTGGCTTTGCATAACTTCTGAGATAGTGTATATCTTATAAGAAATGTATAATTTTTTAATATATATTTTTAATGATGAAGATTATATGCTGCTTTGGCTGCCTTTGCATAACTTCTGAGATAGTGTATATTGTATTGTACTTTCTTTTCAATTATCTGATGGTGGAAGCATGGGGAGAATTCTGCTCATTTTGGCACTGAGGCGAATGGGCTGTGAGCACTTGCTGAAGCTCATACAGCTTCCCCATATAGAGGAGCTACAAGTGGCTTTCTTTTTTGGGTAGATTCACAAAGATGCTTAGCATTGGCTAAGCTACCCATATTGTGAAAAAGCTTTGAATTGACCTTAGCAAAAGGTTACATTTTTTTCCTTTACTCTCTCTATAAAGTAATTTTATTTTACAAAGTTGGGAGAGACATCTATCTTGAGTTATTAAAGTATTTGTTAGTCTCTGTCCCCCAAAGGTACTTATTTGGGACATATATTGATAAAACGAGTTTCTGGGTACTTCACCTGCCTTGTTCTGCTATTTAAAACAGTTACATGGGTTTGGGTTTTTTTCATGAGCAGAATGGAAGGTAGATGGGATTCCATGCCACACGTTAAAATAAAACAATGTATAGATTCACAATCTAGTTTTAAATCCATGGGAAGTGTGTTTGAATCTGAGGAGCGCGTTGGAGTTTTAATTGGAATGTTCATTGGATGTGCTTTTAAATGTGTCTGGAGTTAGGAGATTTTTGTGTGCGTACTTAGAACAGCTGAAGAAGAAATAAGGTGTTGCTGTTCAGTTGGGAAATTGTTTGTTCATTCAAGTTTAATTATTTTTTATATTTTTTTTTTGTCAGTGCGATGGAAGGTAGATGGGATTCCATGCCACACGTTAAAATAAAACAATGTATAGATTCACAATCTAGTTTTAAATCCATGGGAAGTGTGTTTGAATCTGAGGAGCGCGTTGGAGTTTTAATTGGAATGTTCATTGGATGTGCTTTTAAATGTGTCTGGAGTTAGGAGATTTTTGTGTGCGTACTTAGAACAGCTGAAGAAGAAATAAGGTGTTGCTGTTCAGTTGGGAAATTGTTTGTTCATTCAAGTGTAATTATTTTTTTTATTTTTTTTTTTTTGTCAGCGCAATGGTTGGCTCTGTTGCTGGAAACACTTACTCCAACCAGGCTTCGGTGTACAGCCCACCACCTGCTACTGTTGATGTTGCTGCTTACCAGAATGCTGGAACTAACATGTCCCAGGTGCCAAACTATAACTTAGCATCCACGCCTCTGCCACAGACAGCAGGCAGTCAACCAGCACCTCCACAGCAACCACAGCCTCCTCCACCTCCACAGCCACAGCAGAGTTACTCGCAGAAGGCTCTGCTATAGGATCCAGGACCTCTGATTCCTAACCTTCTTTAACCTCTGCTAAAGGCAGTCAGCAATTCTATGAGTTTCTTCCTTTAATCTATTAAACTCTGTTTATCCTCAGCTTAATAAGAATCTATCTCGGTGAACAAGTTCAATTTGCACTGACTTTTTAGGATTTTTTTTTTTTTTTTTTAATTTTGCAGAGGAACGGATATATTTAGGACATTTAATTCCTTTTAAAATGCCTAAAAATTGGTACAAGATTATTTATGTCTGGTAAAATTGGCTAGTCTGTGAAAACTCAACTCTTGCAAACTGTCGTGGCATATATGTTATGTACATATAGTGTGTGATTGCAATAGTGGCCATTTCGTATAGCTATGGTGATCATGTGAATATATTTAACACAATGTTTAAAAAGAATTTACTTTACTATTTTATTTTAATCATGAACTGACGACCATGTTTCATAGTTTTGTCTAGTTTTATGACAGATGTGATGTCTTTATCCAATGCAGGTAAGGCAGTAATTCTGCATATCATGGTGACACTTACAAACTAAGGTCTATATATGAATTTACAAACTTATCTGAGTCTAGGCTTCCTTGCTTCTTGAATCGAACACAAGTGTATCATGACTATTAGATGGCTTATCTACCAAAGTAAACTAGTTAACTAGTAAGTGATTTTGGGGGGATAACAGCAAATTATGATTCTGCTTCAGATAGAATTAATAACTTAAAACTACTATTCAGAGGCTGCTAAACATATCGTGGGACCATGCAACAGAACAGAGTCTTGCATTTTATCATAAAAGCATGTAATTTATTTTTTCCAAGTTGTTTTTTACAATGAGAACCAGAACTGTATTCTATGTGTGTTGGTAGAGATTACACCAAAGACAGAGGAATTGAGTTGAAAGAGAAATGGTGGAGTTTTAAACTGGAACACACAACACGAATAACACTACTTTATCTAAGTCTTCTTAATTAGAACACGGAGAATTGTGGACATTTCAATCACTTTGCTGAACAAACCTTCAGGGCTTTATTTTATCTCTTGTGGCCTTGCTTAGCAATTTGTTCTGTTTACTGTTCTTACACAAACACTTCTGCCTTAAACATCTGTCCTGATTTCCATGTGTACCACTTGAGTTTATTAGCCCTTCCATTGCAGGAAAAGCTGATGAGGCATCTTACTGTCGCTCCCTCTCAGGTTACCTTGAGTTCTCTCCTGCAGCAACATCCACGAGCCCTTTTTAAACCCTAGCATTTCTCAGTGACCCAGCCAGGTGGCTCTTTAAGGCACGGTATCTTCTTCCTACAGCTGAGATGCTGCAAAAGGCACATGGTGATGGGAGGCAGCATTTTAGATATTCCTGATCAGAGTTCCTTGTCCAGAGACCGTTGCTGCTTTGCGTTTGTGTTCAATCTCTTAATGCATCCCGATTTCCTCTTACCCTTTCCAGCAACTCTCATTCCAATCAGAGCAATACTAGGTGGCTTCAACATCAGATCTGTGTTTTCAGCCTTGTTGGTGTGTGTGTCAGAAATCGTTTGCTTTTCTGTACTATATTTTAGCGTGATGCTTCTGGAATTAAATGTGGCAAATGGACATTATGTTATAAGCTCACCTCAGTTGTCCCGTACTCTCCCGCGTCTGTTCACGGTTACCGGACATGCCTTTGGTTCACTGTTTTAATAGACACTGCTAATTTGCCTTTTAATGCTTTCAGGTTACTGCTTTGCATAACTTCTGACTGGGGTGGTTACAAAACGTGCCCGTAGCTGATGTGTGCCAGCTGGGGATGTTCTAGCCAGTTGGCTGTTTTGATACCAGTATTTTCATGTCCTTTTTTTTTTTTTTCTTTCTCCAGAATTCTTAAGCACCCTCAAAAACTGACATTACTTCAGTACCTGGTGTCATCATAAAAGTCTGTGGAATCTGAAAGAAAATACTAAAAAAAAAAAGGAATCCAAGATACTGTCATAGATCATTTTTAGTGGATTGAAGAGGTGATTTTCTTTAGAAAGGGCATGCAGTATCATTTAGATAGTGTTGTCTGTGTGCTTTAGGTACTTCATTCCAAAATCAGAGAAACAAGAAGTATAGAAGTATGTAATTTCTACACAGTCCAAAATCAGAGAAACAAGAAGTATAGAAGTATAGAAGTATATAATTTCTACACAAAAGTGAAAATAACTTTTTACTCCATAGTTCTTAGGCCCTGATTCAAGGAGGAGCTTGAAGCATCAGAAGAATCCAGCTGACATTGACCGTTCGTGTTCTCAGGTTTTCACGTTGTGTCACGTGTTCCCTAGTATGGGCCTGTGGGACTTCTGTACAGAAATGACTCTGCAAAAGTACTTTTTGTTACTAATTTGTCTTTATTTTTAAAATTTTTGAAGTCTTCTTTCCTTAAAACACGGAAATGCTTGTTCCTAGTTTCTCCTTTGAACACTTAAAACTTACTCAGCTTTTCTAACTTCTGACTTACTTATTTTGGGCATTTATCCATCTTTAAGAAAATTAAAATCAGCTTTCATTTGTGTTCATCGTGACCAAAAAACACTTTCTAAAATGCAGTGCAACTAAAAATTCAATATAGTAAAAGTTTTGAAAAAAAGATGGACACTGTTTATTTTCTATCATGCCTTTATTAGAGTCACTGGCCTAAGGTATCTCCTGTAACACATTGTGAAGTTTAGTTGACTTAGAATCAGTTTTCATTGTCCACAAGTGGTGCACTAGATCTCTAGATTTTTAGGTTCAGAGTCTTAGTTCCCATTTTAGGTGCAATTTTAAGATTAAATTGAATTTGGAGCTGTGTTGCTTTGGGTAGATTTTTCTCATTTATCCGAAAAGATTATTTCATCTTCTCACTTGGTTGTGTCCTCTGTGCCAGATACTCAAAAGCGATGTCTCCTCCTACCTTGCTAGATGTTGTCATTGCACTAATTTCTTCACTCATCCTCTCGTATCCTCTGTAACTGATAATTCAGCAATTATGTTTTAATTCACCTCCTCTCAGCTGGTTTGGTATCATGAACCTGGAGATGCCGTGGCTGTGTTTTATTTGGAGATTCCTCGTTGATGCGTTGTTTTGACCGAGTTCACGGATGTTCCGTCTTCCTGTGGTATTGAACACTGAATGTGGGTGAGGGGGAGAAGGTACAAATACAGCTATGGTATGGAAAAGTTTGTTACCATATAAGTAAGTGTCAGGAAGTTAATCTATTTTAAAGTTAAGAAGCCCTGAAAATGATATGTTATTCATGTTCCAATAGAAGACCCAATTTTTGAATGTCTTGTTTCTTGATGTGTAAATTGTCAATGAAAGGCTAAAGTGTTTTCATAATATTTTGTATAAGCCTTTGCTGTTTAACCCTTTCACTAAGGAAGACAAAAACGTTGATTAACTCCAGAAGGGGTATTTTAGTGGCTTGTTTATCATGAACTGGAGCAAACTCTGGAAAGTGCCTTCTGTGCATTTCACTTGTATAAACGAAGCGTGTTTACCCATGTGCATCATCTCAATTGATCTGGGCGTAACAAAGATGTCAGGATTCACTGTAAAGCATCCCAGGAAAAATCCTGAGGCAGTGTGTTAAAATTTTGCCACTCTGATGTCACGGCTGGATGTTCCAGTTGCAGTTGCAGAAACAACATATTGACCCACCTCTCTTTAGTAACTGGTACCCACGCAGATGTGTGTTTAATGTCACAGGCCAAAGTCCATGGAGCCAGCAGTAAAACAACAGTAAAAAGGAACAAAACACAAGAATGACTGCATGCTTCTCCATAGGTGTGGAGCAGCCTATTTCCCTTATGGTACAGTTGCTATTCGTGAACTTGGAGAGGAGGAAACCTGAGGTGGATTTGAGTAACCAGAACTTCAGAGAATTCTGCCAGATGGCAGATGCTTAGATGTAACAAAGGAGATAAATTTGCTTTTAACAGCATGTACATATTTTGGTTGATCAAATCTAGGCTGCTATTATAGTTCTCTGATTTCATCTAGATGGCAGGAACATCAGATTTACACTGGAGAACTGCTTAATACCTCATTCTCCAATTTGGTTAGTATTTTCTCTAATATCACTTAACCTTACTTTTCACTCATGTTTCAAAGATGTCTGTGCAGTCTTTATATGTAAAAGGTCTTACCTTATTTCTTGTCTGCTGGGTTTCACAGACAGAATGAAAAAAAAACCCCCATCTCTAATTGCAGCAGCTGCAACAGCGCTTGGGATTCGATAACTGCAGCTTCCTTTGGAGAAGCCACGTGTATCTCTTTTGGAACAAGGAAGTAAAAATTGGGAGGAGAATTTTTTTTTTTTAAAGAAAAAAGGTAAGGTAGAAGTTACAAACCCCTCCATTGCTAAGAGCAGGCAGAATCATTTTTGACTCTGTTATTCAGGAGAGCTGACCCGCTCCTTGCTGCGGAGACGCCGCGTCGTTTTCAGCTGCAACGAGGAACATTGCCCCTCGTGGGTGACACTGTCTGACCCCACAGGAGGGCACGGGACGGCCTTGCCGTTGGAACTTTTTTGCTTCAAGGTGTAAAAAACACTATTGTACGTTTTCGAAGCCTCGTTCCTTCAATTAGGGGTGTTTGTGTTGTTTTAAAACCATTCCATTTGCTACTCTGTAAACTGGCGGATCTGAAGTTCGCTTTTCACGCTGCTGCCCTGGCGAGAAGGCAGTGGGGTTATTTTTCTGTTCTTCTCTCCTGCATGTGCTTCTGGAAATCCAACTAGTTTTTTGTCTTTGTCATGGAAAAGAAGCGAAGCCTGCTGCGGTCTGCTTTGGTTTTAATAAAGTGTACACAGTAGCAAAGTGCATTTTTTTGGTTTTTGTTTGTTTCGATGCTCCCTTGGATGTTGGCAGATGTATATATTTAGATATACCGCACTGTTGTACAAGAGTTGTTTTAGTAAATAACACTATTTGTAAAAAAAACTGTTAATTGTTTTTGGTATGAATGCAAAATATTAAAGTTGGAGTATTTAGTTCATTATGTTGCAAAGTCAATTTATAAATTTCATGGCAGAATGAGAAAAGGCCTCCCGTTGCTGGAAGGAGTTGGAGATGGACAGGCAAGGTCTGTTAGAAATACTTAGCTCGGATTTTCTGATTTCAGGCATGGTGTAGGGGGGGATTTTTGTTGTTCTGGGGGATTTTTTTGGTGGATATTTTTGGATTATGCTTCAATGTTATCTTTATTTTTGAAATCTTTCATCTGTCAACTTCCTTCAGCTAAAATTCAAATAATGCATTATATATCCCATTTCAAATATGCTGCATGTCCTCTTATTTTTGTAATAGAGACAGCATGAATATTTTAAAGGAGTGTTAAAAACAACTATATCTGTACAGTCTGATGTATATATTCGCTTACAGATCAATGAGCAAATACTGCTGGCAGCTTGGCAGTTAATTTCCACTGTTATTTGACAGTTACTTCCATTTCTGATGGTAGTAATGCGAAGTAGTGTTAAGACTTGGTGGCTTGATCTCTGTGAAATGAGTTGAAGATCAGGCTGAAGTTGATGAATCTAGATTACTGCTTAAAATACTGTCTCGGTTGAAACGCTGGTCCTGACAGATGTGTGCTGTGTTCTCAAAACAATGTTCAACTTCATAGGTTTCTTACTTAAACCAATATAAGTACACAGATCACCATGGGACTTTGGGAGCAGTGAGTTTATCGGTTGGGCCTGTTCTTAGAGTCTCTTCCTAAAAACGGGAGCTGAACGCCGTAGGGTAAGTCATTCTGTGGGCTGTGGGTTAACTCGGTATGATAATTTCTGTGTTTCAAGAGAATATAGGTTCAATTGACAGAATTAAAAGACCTACAGATTGAGTAGAAATGAAATTTGAGGGGAGACCTCCTCGCTCTCTCCAACTCCCTGAAAGGAGGGTGTAGCCAGGGCGGGGTCGGTCTCTTCTCCCATGAAACAGGCAATGGGACAAGAGGAAATGGCCTCAAGTTGCCCCAGGGGAGGTTCAGGTTGGAGATTAGGAAAAATTTTTACATGGCAAGGGTAATTAAGCCTTGGGATGGGCTGCCCAGGGAAGGGGTTGAGGCCCCATCCCTGGAGGTATTTAAAAGAGGGGTTGACATGGTGCTTAGAGACATGGTTCAGTGATGAGTTTTATCGGAGTTGGCTGATGGTTGGACTCAATGATCTTAAAGGTCTGTTCCAACCCAGACGATTCTATGATTCTGTGAAACACATCACGTGTCTGATTTGGAACAGGGAGGGGGAATTCATATTGAATTTGCTTTACTGCTTCTCTTTTGGGCAGAAAGTGTGTTTCTGCTGAGGTGCCTGTGATGAAAATACAGTTGGAGAGTTTCTCCCGTAGTATTTTAATCTGCTGCCGTGAATCTGGGAAACAGGTGAAATAAGCATCAGTCTGTGTCCAGGGAGGTCACAGCAACTCTCTTCACTTCAACTTTGACTGATCTGTTCCCCTGGTGACGTTCTCTCGTAGCGGATGCTGAAGGATCGTAGCAGGGTTCAGTCAGGTACAACCTGCACCGAAAGACAAGTGGCCTGAGGAACAGAGGAAATATGATGATTGCATAAAAATGTATTGTTTTACGTAAGAACAAATGGAAGCCTCAGCTCAGCTGAGGACAGAGAAGTCCTGGTTCTCTGGAACTGTGTGAGAACAGGGTCAGCACCAACCAGCCCACTGAGACTTGCTGCCAAAACATTCAAGTAGGTGTTTTTCAGAGAAAACACAGTTGGTGTCTAAAAGATCCTTGTTAGGGGGGTGTTTGTCCAGAGGCCTCACTTTCCACCTGATGTGGTGAGGAAAAACAAGTAGTGAAGGATTTTTTGCTTTAACGGAGTCCACGTTCCCACTTCGTAACAAATTCCTTTCAGCTGCCGTGGAATCGGGATTTACATTTCCTGATTGTTTGGGTAATGACACTCAAGTAGGATTCAACATTAGTAACTTTAAAAACTCCTCCTGCTCACTTAACTGCAAAGTAGATAGTTTTAATTCAGTCATCTGTCTTGGTGAGCTTGTTCTCTCTCAAAACAGATGTGTTCTGCTCTTCAGCATTGCTTATCTTCTGGATAATCAATCACAGAATCTTCATGGTTGGTCCCTCCTTCATGGAGGGACCTCCAACCACAAAAAACCAAAACCAAAAAAACCACCAAAAACAAACAAACAAAAAAAGCCCCCCACAAACAGACACAACCCAACAATCCCGGGCACTAGAGCATGCCCTGAAGTGCCACGTCTACACCCTTCTGAAATCCCTCCAGGGATGGTGACTCCACCACCTCCCTGGGCAGACCCTTCCAGGGCCTGACCACCCTCTCAGCAAAGTCATTCTTCCTCAGATCTCATCTAAACCTCCCCTGCCCCAACTTCAGACCATTTCCTCTGCTCCTGTCATGATTCCCTTGGGAGAAGAGGCCAACCCCCACCTCTCTACACCCTCCTTTCAGGGAGTTGGAGAGGGCAAGGAGGTCTCCCCTCAGCCTCCTCTTCTCCAAACTAAACATGCCCAGTTCCCTCAGCCTCTCCTCGTGTGACTTGTTCTCCAGACCCCTCCCCAGCTTGGTGGCTCTCCTCTGGACACGCTCCAGCCCCTCAATGTCCTTCCTGTAGTGAGGGGCCCAAAACTGAACCCAGCCCTGGAGGTGAGGCCTCACCAGTGCCCGGTCCAGAGGCACCATCCCTGCCCTGCTCCTGCTGGCCACGCTGCTCCTGACACAGGCCAGGATGCTGTTGGCCTTCTTGGCCACCTGGGCACACTGCTGGCTCCTGTTCAGCCCACAGGCCACCAACACCCCCAGGTCCTTCTCTGCCAGGCAGCTCCAGCCACTCTGCCCCGGCCTGTAGCGCTGCAGGGGGTTGGTGTGACCCAAGGCTTCCTCTACATGTTGGCTGTTCTTTCCAAGGTTTCGGAGTCCCTCTGATCCCTTCAGGGAGCAGTTATTTGCCTTGTTTGCTCCAACCACTCTCTTAATTTTGCCTCTTCCAGGAACTTGACTCCCTTGAATTTGTCTGTCCACGAAGCTCAAATTAACACCAGGTTTACTGCTCGGGTTTCTTTGTTCAGGAGAGACAAGAGGTAGGAAACAATCAGTGGCAGAGCTGGAAGCAGCCCTGGGCTGAGCAGCATTCAGTGAGACCCTGGAGTTCAGCGGCAGCAGTGCAAAGAATCCAGATCCCAGCTATATACACATATATATGTGTACACATAAATATATATGTTCAATCCGTTCCTCATACTATATGCATTTCCTAATGGTTATCTCCTTCCTTCATACGCTTTCTCATACTTGATCCTTACAGTAAGCATGCCAACAAGTAATAATGGTTGGTAAATCATAAATGTAACTAATTTTACATATACTTTTTTTTTTTCCATATTTGGACATTTCCACTCTGCAGATTGTCCTTCTGCAATAATTCAGGTGTCTCGTGGAGCCTTGAAGTCGTTTTCTGAGATGCAGACAGTCCTGCTCTTCAGTCTCCGAGGTACAATCCCTTCCCTCCTCACTGGTTCAGTCTCACAACGGCCACAACTGAGCTGTGTATTTTTCAAATCTCTGTAACGTCGCCTTGACCTACGGCGTGTTTTCACATAGCACCTTGCCATTAACTTTGGATCATCATTTTCTGATTGGCTTTATTTTTTGTTCCTCAGTGGTCACAGAATCACAGAATCTTCTAAGTTGGAAGGGACCTTAAAGATCATCTTGTCCAACCGTCAACCTAATTTTGACAAAAATAGACACCCACACAAACAAGGAGCATCATCACTAACCCAGACCTCCCAGCACTACATCAACCCGTCTTTTGAACACCTCCAGGGATGGGGCCTCAACCACCTCCCTGGGCAGCCCATTCCAATGCCGGAGAACCCTTTCAGTGAAAAAATGTTTCCTAATATCCAGCCTGAACCTCCCCTGGCGCAGCTTGAGGCCATTTCCTCTTGTCCTGTCGCCTGTGACTTGAGAAAAGCGACCGCCCACCAACGCTCTGCACCCTCCTTCCAGGGAGGGGTAGAGAGCAAGAAGGTCTCCCCTCAGCCTCCTCTTCTCCAGGCTGAATACCCCCAGCTCCCTCAGCCTCTCCTCATAAGACTTATTCTCCAGACCCCTCACCATCTTTGTCACCCTTCTCTGGACCCGCTCCAGCACCTCAATGTCTCTCTTGTGGTAGGGGGCCCAAAACTGGACACAGCACTCAAGGTGAGGCCTCACCAGTGCCCAGTACAGGGGAAGGGTCACAGGGTTCCACGAGCGAACTGGCCAGGTTTCAGCTCTTCTCTTTGCAGGGACCGAAGTTTAGTTCCAAATGGTTGAATGATACAAGCTGAGAGTTGCATCCTATTTGCTATTTTTATCCATTGCAGGATTCAGACAGGCAATCCCTTTAGTATGTGGGGCAAGTCCATCACAAATGTTTACGAGTGGTTCACCACACATTGTAGTTGTTAAAAAAGTGATTATGCGTATACAATCCCAGAGTTTATTGCAGCTTTCGTTCCAACTAGACCATGCATTTAGAATCATAGAATCATAGAATGGTCAGAGTTGGAAGGGACCTTAAAGATCATCGAGTTCCAACCCCCTGCCCTGGGCAGGGACACCTCCCACCAGACCAGGTTGCTCCAAGCCCCATCCAGCCTGGCCTTGAACCCCTCCAGGGATGGGGCAGCCACAGCTTCTCTGGGCAACCTGTTCCAGTGTCTCACCACCCTCACAGCAAAGAATTTCTTCCCAATATCTAGTCTAAATCTCCTCTCTTCCAATTCAAAACTGCTACCCCGTCACTGCACTCCCTGACAAAGAGTCCCTCCCCATATCTCCTGTAGCCCCTTCAGGTATTGGAAGGCTGCTCTAAGGTCTCCCCGGAGCCTTCTCTTCTCCAGGCTGAACAACCCCAGCTCTCTCAGCCTGTCCTCACAGCAGAGGTGCTCCAGCCTCTGATCATCCCTACTTAACAGCTTTTGCAGTCTTGTTTGTCTCTGCTAGAGACTTTGTACGTTCTTTTTGAATTCTAGTTTGTCACTGAGGTCTTCGTATGATGGATGGATGGATGGATGGGGGGAATGGAGGAGAATGTTTGTTAACAGAGCAGGCCATTCCAACCATTTATCTAAGTCTGTGTCTAGATTTTTCAGGTGTTAATTTATATGTTCCAAAGTGAGAGCATGTCCTTCAAGAGCATAGGTTGATTCTGCAACTCCCTGAAAAAAAAAAAAGTAAGTTTCTAAATCTGTGACAAATATGGATGTACTTCCAGAACACCACAGATTGCTTTGAAAATATTTTTTTTTTCCTACAGTGAATTAATGTATGCACAGAAATTCCAAGTAGTTAGAAATTATAACTTTTTAAGCATTACTGAATGTCTGCAATTTTTACCACACGGGTAGGTGGAGACCCTACAGCTTTTCCAAGAATCAGTGAGTCGATCCATGCTGCTGGGACTGTTCTCTCTAACAGGGTCTGCCCTCATCTTTGAGCAGAAACTGCTCAGAAAAATATTCTGTTATGGAGCAGAATAACAACCAAATCTCATCATAACAACAGATAACGACCAAAATCTCATAATCAGCTCTTCATTTCTTTCTCTTACTTTACTCAGGGGGAGGCTATTCTAATTATTTTAATTGTACCATTTAGGTAGAGCAAATAGAATAGATTTAAGTGCTTAAAAGTAAATGCCTTCCTTTGGAAGCCGTTGTTTTTAAAGTGTCGTACTGTGCTGAACATAATATTCTGGAGGAAATGTCTGTCTGCCTAATTAGCTGACCCTATTAAGAAGTGGAATTTGCAATAGACCTTGTAAGAGTTTCCACTTAAGAATAATCCAGTATGTTTCTGTATTTTCATCGTGGTATTTGTGTTATTAATCTGTTCCCTCCCCATATTTTTCTATTTTCTTTTGGGTAATAATTCCAATAGATAACGGGGACATTATCACTGGGTATTTTCTTATGGGTTCACATAAAGGCAACTCCCAGCTAAAAGAGAGTCAGGTTCATAAAATACAGAGTCAGCCCAAATAACGGGTCCAAGTGCAGCGCCCAGTCCAAGACCAGTGCCCAGCCTGGTCTTCAAAATACTCTATTTGGCAAACCTCTTTCACCAATCTTTTTTTTTTTCCTTTTAAAATGGATTTTAGTGCTAGGTGGGAAAAGTGAGTCTCTTCCCTCTCCCATTTGTATTAGCTCCTTTTCAAACACATCAATAACTCTATTGCACACAAAACCACAGTGAGCTTGACATTTTTCTCCTATTTTCTATCTTACCTCCTACTCCTTCCTATGTTTGCGGTTTCCTTTCATTTTTTTCCTAACAAACCTCAACTTTTCCTGTCTTGATTCCTGGCAAGTCTTTGGGGCAGCAGGCAGT
Source organism: Calidris pugnax (assembly GCF_001431845.1). NCBI lineage: Eukaryota > Metazoa > Chordata > Aves > Charadriiformes > Scolopacidae > Calidris > Calidris pugnax. The sequence continues at coordinate 4,437,756 of NW_015090775.1, read as the reverse complement.
TGTGTGATGCACAGCTCTCCCCGGTGTTTGGAAATCGCCTTTCACTGTTGAAGATTCACTGCAAAATCCTCATGTGGTCTGCCAGGAGGAGACCATCGTTGCAGTTTACGGTCACTTGATTTGTTTCTGGCTGTTTTCTTTAATAAGATTGATTTTTAAAATGCCTGAGGGTGGCAGAGCCCTGGCAGAGGCTGCCCAGGGAGGTTTTGGAGTCTCCTTCTCTGGAGACATTCAAACCCACCTGGACACGTTCCTGTGGGACCTGCTCTGGTAGAAGGGTTGGACTAGATGATCTCCAGAGGTCCCTTCCAACCCTGTATCATTCTGTGATTCAGAACCCTAATGGGCACTTTGCAGATCCTCCTCCTCCAAGTTCAAGAGTTCAAGTCTTGCTTAAACAGTTTGAGCATGTGCTGAATTGGAGCGTGTCTTGACAGTGATAATGTCCCCGTTATCTATTGGAATTATGCATAATAATGTCAATCTGGACTCTTATATCCCCTTGTCCTACCTATATAATGCCGGTGCTGACTATATTCAATTTCTGATCTCGGAACTCCTCCCTCCTCTTTTTTTTTTGTTTTTTCTGGAAGACATTTGAGTCAGAGGTTTAAGCAAATAAGTAGCAGCTCTGGTCAAAACTACTTTCAGTTCATAATTTTGATAGAAAGCAGGATAAGCACCACACGTTCCCTGGATGTGTTCCAACAAACTCAGATCTAAATGCCCGTGCTCACGGGGACCTCCATCTCCGGGGCTACTGGTGTGTAAAGGGGTGACACCAGCGGCACGATTCCACGTTGGTGTTTTGAAAAGGAGCTCCAGACTGAACGCGGCACTGCATGCTTGCTCCTCCAAAACCATAGAACCATAGAACCATAGAATTGTCTGGGTTGGAAGGGACCTTTAAGATCATCGAGTCCAACCATCAACCTAACTCTGATATAAACCATCACTAAACCATGTCTCTAAGCTCTATGTCAACCCGTCTTTTGAACACCTCCAGGGATGGTGCCTCAACCCCTTCCCTGGGCAGCCCATCCCAAGGCTTAATAACCCTTTCTGTGTAGAAATTTTTCCTAATGTCCAACCTGAACCTCCCCTGGTGCAACTTGAGGCCATAAAAAACTCGAGGCGAGGGACTGGAAGCTCTTAGGTCCTGGCTAGTGGATGACTTAGAGTTCATTTTCTGGATCCTTACTAATGGCAAAACTGTCATTATGCCAGTCGCAGTACAGTTTCACATCCGGGCAGCAGTCAGGAACAGGAGTGTTGACCTCCTACATATGCAATTTTTATTTTGTGAATGTTCTGGTGCCGTATGAAGGAATATGACCCCCGGGTTCATGACCACCAGACGGGGTTTTATCAGCAGCCCTACTGCGTGTTCCACAGCAGTAAATCACAGAATCACAGAATCACAGAATCTTAGTGGTTGGAAGGGACCTCTGAGATCATCGAGTCCAACCACAAAAAAAAACAACAACAAAAAAAACCAAACAAACAAAAAAAAAAACAAAACAAAACAAAAACGCAAAAAAAACCCAAAAAAAACCCACCACACCAAACGCCCACCAAAAACACCGCACCCACCAACTAAACCCCACACTCAACACCTCACCATAAACCAATAACCTTGGGCACTAGAGCAGGCCCTGAAGAGCCATGTCTATACGTTTCTGAAATCCCTCCAGGGATGGTGACTCCACCACCTCCCTGGGCAGGCTGTTCCAGTGCCTGACCACTCTCTCAGTAAAGTAGTTCTTTCTAATATCTAATCTAAATCTCCCCTGCCCCAACTTCAGACCATTTCCTCTGGTCTTGTCGTTCGTCCTTTGGGAGAAGAGGCCAACCCCCACCTCTCTACAGCCTCCTTTCAGGGAGTTGGAGAGGGCAAGGAGGTCTCCCCTCAGCCTCCTCTTCTCCAAACTCAACATGCCCAGTTCCCTCAGCCTCTCCTCATAGGACTTGTTCTCCGGACCCCTCACCAGCTTGGTGGCTCTAATCCTGTAGGCTTAAGAATCTTTCTTATCAACCCAGTCTGCCAAAAATTTCTCTTTCACTGCAGGACGGCTGTAGCACTGTCTGCACGTTCAGGGAATAGTTAAACCCATCTTGTGCACACTGAGTTTACCAGAATATCAAGGTCACCTGGTTTTTCTATTTCCATTGGGAGCACAAAGTTTTAAATTGTCCCTTGGAAAAAAAAAAAACAACAACTTGGTCATTGAGGTCTTGGGTTAGTTTATTTTAAGAATAAAAATCAGTCTGCATGTATCAGCATTGCAAGCCTAAGGATTTTGTATTTCATTTCAGAGGGCTGGTAAGGGAGGGTCTTTAGATTCTTTGATAGGAGGGTGCTGGATATTGATAAAGGTGTCACACCCAGCGTGTGCTTTGGATGAGTCCTAATCTTTGCTTCACTCATTCTTTGATCTTACATTGATTGTGCCTCCCACTGCAAAACTGTAAAGGATGATGTGCCATAAACTGGATCTGGACTGCAGATCTAGCCTGGCATAATTACTCAGAAATATTTATTTTTTCTGAATTTCTCAGCTAAACCTGACTTGTTATCCATAGCTCACTGCAGATTCATGGGCTATTTTACTCTTTATTTTTAATCTGTGGTAACATGGCGTATAGTAGTCAATCCTTTGGAGTAATGTTGTACTTTGGAATAGCAATGACAAGTGATAGACCACAGTGCAATGGATTTAATCTCTTTTCTTAGTACTTCACTACCAAATTTGTCTAGCCTTGGCTTCACTCCAATTGGGTATGACACATGGGGTAGGGTCTCAAGGACTTAAAAGCGGTGGAGACAATGAAGGAAAAAAGCAAATTAGCACTCGAGATGATGCAATCAGGAGAGACAAAGAAGGAAATTCTTTATTTATTTGTGCAAATAAATGAACCTTTAATAATAAAGCTTTATTTCTAGAAGGACACACAGGCTTTATAGAGAGAGGATTCATCCACAGAAACCCTCAAATGTCTGTAAACCAAGCAGTACTTTAAGTCTGTGTAAAAAGTGACCTCTTTGTGTGCTAAAAGATGTGAAGTAATTCAGGGTGCTGAGTGAAATCAGAATTACAGCATGTTCTGTAACATCAAGAGACTTCCAGAACTCCCCTGCTCGGGGTGCAGTAGTTAAGTACCTCACGAGGGAAAATTATTACAACAAACAAGAATTAAAGAGCTATAGGCAAGCCTTTTTGGACAGCATTCCAACTCCTATGGCATGCGACATCCTGAGCGCTTCAGCGTCCATCTCCAATTGCTTACATTTGCACTGACTAGTTCGTAGGGAAAAATCAGGTTTTATGATTTATGAAGCCCTTCCCCTTCCCCCCCCCCCTCCCAACCCCCCCCATTTTCTGTTTGCCCCTTGGCGCTCAGCTTTAGGAGCGCAAAGGAAGCACGGGATGTATATACGGAGCGTGGTTTACTGTATCCTGCTTCGCTGCCCGTGGGACATTTGCTGATTTGGTTTCCTGTAAAAACTGATACATCAGCTCACTTCTGGTCATAGATAACAGGCAGGAAGAGCTGCCGGGGCTCCTAAGAAGAATAGTCCATATAAATCCTCCAGGCAGCACGGAGCTGAAGTGAGTATTTTTATTTTAGGAAGAAAAAAAGCGAACAGCATGTTTTGATACTGCAGAAGGAAGCTGTCCTCAGAAAATACAGATATTTTAAGTTGTTCATGACTTCAAACCCAGTGCTCTACACGAAGCTGAGATAAGATGACAATGTCAGTATGAAATGAAATAAGAGAGAACAAAGTTGTGGTGTGGTTGCTGTCCTGCTGGCGTGGTGGGCTGCCAGGCTGGGGCTGCTCGGCAGCGACACACCGTACCCCCCGAAACAACAGGCACCAGCACCGTTCCTGCTGTACCCCCAGAAACAGACTGTGAGCATCTCTGCACAGAATCACAGGATCCCATGGGGTTGGAAGGGACCTCTGGAGATCATCCAGTCCAACCCCCTGCCAGAGCAGGTCCACCCAGAGCAGGTCCCACAGGAACGTGTCCAGGTGGGTTTGAATGTCTCCAGAGAAGGAGACTCCACCACCTCCCTGGGCAGCCTCTGCCAGGGCTCTGCCACCCTCACAGCAAAGAAGTTGCTCCTCATGTTCAGGTGGAACTTCTTACATTCGAGATAGTGCCCATTCCCTCTTGTCCCATCCCTGGGCACCACTGAAAAAAGACTGGCCCCATCCTCTTGACACCCTCCCTTGAAGTATTTATAAGCATTGATCAGATCCCCCCTCAGCCTTCTCTTCTCCAGACTAAAAGGACCCAAGTCCCTCAGCCTCTCCTCATAAGACTCTTGCACTGATCTGAACGCAGTGGACACCTCGCTTCTGGGATTGCTAGCAGAGGTCGTCTAATTTGGGTTTAAATGCCAATAGCACAGCCAAATACTAGTCAATGAAAAATCAGTGTGTTTCATCAAAGGACTTCCTCAGTGCTTGAAGTGACAGCAGTGCTTTGAAATATTAAGAAATTTCTTCCGTGAAATGGTGGAGATGGCAAATTATATAAAATACATTGTTCTTGTCAAAAAGAGTGTCCAAAGGAAAAATCTGCTATTCTTAAACTATCAGAGTAATTGTTTCTGTTCTAATTTATCTGATTTAACTGCCATTTAACCAGTTTTGAGACTTCACATTTAGGATTAAACAAACAGCTAGGTTTCGTGTTTTTAAAGTCATTTTGATGCCCAACTCCCACTGAAATGAGGCATCAGAATGACCCAGCCCCAGCTGTGGCCAACCTCTTGCTTCTAGCCAAGGCACCAGGAAAGGCAACCAACTAATCCCAAACCCTGCCTGGTTTGGGATTATTATGCCTTTCCTCTAGGCACCTTTTACCTTTTACTAGATGTTCCTTCCCATGTGTGGTTTGGGGGTTTTCTTTGGGTTTGTTTTTCCCTTTGTCTTACATAAGAAACGTCTTGTCCATCTGTGAAAATACCTACAAATGTTGGAGTCCAAGTCACCCATAGACAACCTGGATCTGTATGAAAACAGGAGATGAAGACTTGAGGTAGAACGAATTTTATGTTTACCTGGATCTGTATGAAAACAGGAGATGAAGGCTTGAGGTAGAACAGAACGAATTTTATGTTCAGTAATTTCACTTCTTAGCTAAGCCTCTTCTAACTCTCTGAGCTTAACGACACCTGGTGGTGACAGGGCCATTGTGGTTTGGCCAAGGAGGAGGTACAGGACTATTTCCTAGAAGAGAAAGAGAGTGTATGAGGCTCCTCATCCCTAGGGTGCTGTTGATGTCCACGTGTGTGAGGGCTGATCCCCACAGCCGGTGCAGAAAGGGAGACAGCAGCCACAGAACACAGTACAGTATTCTGAGGTGTTTTGTGGGGCAAGACATTTTTTCGGCTAAGGCCCAAACTGGGTGCTGTTGCCTAGAATTTTGGTATTTTACACGGTTTTTGGAACTACCTTTGAATTTGGCTCCCTGCTGCTCTGAGGAAAGCTCTCACGACCATTCTTTTCTGCTCCCTCCGCAAACAAATTCCACCCCGAGGAACACCATGACCTCACCTACCAGTGGTCATCATCTCACAGGTATTGACTGACTCGCACAGGACGCCCCGTCAGCGTGCCTTAAACTGGTGACACATGGCATGAAGGGACTGTGCTGTGTGCCACAAACATGTGGAAAACCAGTAGCCCAGGTTAAATTCCAGGAACTCTGGATTCTAGCCCCATCACGAGCGCGCTGTTTCTCTGGATTCCACATCTCTTGGCATAGCTCCCGGGAATCTGTGCTACTTCCCCTTTCAGATTTTACAAAGTCAATATTCATAAATATTCTCAAGGAAATGCCTTCTGAGCCTGTTACACAGTGGTACAAGGCATTTCACTTCAATCTCAACATTTAAAAAATATTTATTTTAGCGGAGAACGAGTTGGACAAGTTAACAGTGAAATTGGCTGTCTTCCTTACGTAAACACCAGGTACAGCTCGGCTCTGGGGCAGTCTGAGATCTTCTGACTCCTCCTAACGCCTCCCAGTAGGAGAGAAAAAGGTGATTCAGTCTCTCTGCTTTTTCATGCCAGGGCATTTCTGCTGAAAATGCCACCCAGCAAAGAGCTGAAGGGATGGCTTATATTAGGAAGCTTCTGGCCCGAGCCCACCATTTCACTGCTGGTTCACTGAGCAGTTCTCAGGTTCTTTGGGGCAGCAGAGGGCTCTTCATGTATTTAACATGTTCCTACGTTTCTTAATAACTTTGGAGCTCTTGCCAAACTTCTCAAAACGCGAGGCAAGGCTGTTGAATTTCCCAGAAATGATGGTTTACAGACTTAGACTCACCCCTCATATGTCATCAAAACTTTGTTAAGAGGAGGAGAACAGTTTCAGCTTCTGTCTTTATCTTTCTCCCACGAAGACCCAGCACAGCAGACAGTGCATCGAGAGCGGGTGGTGCGGCGTTTATCTCTTGGAGCAGAGGAAAAATCGAGAAGGTTTATTACTGCAACTCCATCAGCCTCCTGAGATCCAGGTAAGAATTAAGCCAAGGCACCTTTTACACCAGTCCCAGCCTCCTATTTCAGTATGTGCTTTCTCACAGGAGCAGTCAGCATCATCCCACCCCCTCCTTGCACCCCGGCAGGTCTTCTCCTGCTCTGTCCCACAGAGCTACTCCCACACACCAGGTAGTACCAGCCTCCCTCTACCCCTGTCTCACAGGTCATGCTCCTTCACCCATAACCTCTTCAGACCACAAACTGCAAAATCATAATGTGGCTTTTATTTCATTGGAAATAGGCTGGAGGGGAGAATAACTTAGATTGTCTCAGCTGCTTTTTGGCCCATAAATTTTGCAGAAGTGTGTCCAGAGGACACACACCAAGCTGGGGAGGGGTCTGGAGAACAAGTCACACGAGGAGAGGCTGAGGGAGCTGGGCATGTTGAGTTTGGAGAAGAGGAGGCTGAGGGGAGACCTCCTTGCCCTCTCCAACTCCCTGAAAGGAGGGTGTAGAGAGGTGGGGGTTGGCTTCTTCTCCCAAGGGAATCATGACAGGAGCAGAGGAAATGGTCTGAAGTTGGGGCAGGGGAGGTTTAGATGAGATCTGAGGAAGAATGACTTTCCTGAGAGGGTGGTCAGGCCCTGGAAGGGCCTGCCCAGGGAGGTGGTGGAGTCACCATCCCTGGAGGGATTTAAGAAGCGTGTAGACGTGGCACTTCAGGGCATGATCTAGTGCCCGAGATTGTGGAGGTCTTTTGTTTTGGTATGGTTGGACTCGGTGATCTCAGAGGTCCTTTCCAACCATGAAGATTCTCTTATTCTGTGATTTCACTATATTCAATACTCAATATAGACATCACCATATTTGCTTCTCTAGTAAGTCAAGGGAGGTAGTAATTATCTCATTTTAAGAGTAAGGAAGTGAGGGTAGGAATAAAGTGAGCCAAAGGAACACTAAGTTAGGTACTTGGGATTGGCTTCATGGAGAATGGCGTGTTCACCAGGTCTGGCAACGTTCCTGGGTGACGCTGCAGCGACAGGACATGTGCTGTGGAGATCTGAGATCCACTGTGGGAGGCATCCGTCGCTGACACGTGCCCAGATCTAATGCAGCCTGCTGTGGTCTAATGAGTCATCCCTTCTTGTGCACCCAGCATGACAATAGCTTTTCAAACAAACTTGGTGAACTGTGCCTGAATGCGTAAACAGTTTGGGACTAATAAAAATGACATTATTTTGGTGACTAAACAATGTCAAATGAAAACTTCATTATCAATCTGGGTCATTCTCAGGAGAGACCAATCTGGTGTATTTCCGAGCAAAACACAGGGTGAGCTGTCTCGGGGCAGAGGGCCATCTCCCAGTTCTGCTGCTGGCCGAAAGGGAAGTCACTGGGAGGGATGCTCAGTCTGTTCTGGCACAGACAGAACTGAGGCGTGGAAATTTTGTTCTGTTCTGCAGGAAATATTACCAAAAGAAAAATCCTGTTGTTGAAATCAGAATGAAATACAACAAAATAAAATTTCTTTTTTTTCCCTTACTATATTGAAAAGGCAATAATATGTACTCAGTGACTGCTTAGTTTACGTAATACTTTATAATATTTCAGTCTTACTGAGTTCATTTTCTGACAAAAAATGATTTTTCAATTCTGCAAAAATAGTGAAAAAAATTCCAGACAGCCCAGGCTTGAGGAGTTCGTTGAATAAAGCAGGAGCTTTGAACATTAAATAATAGAAGTAACAGCAAATCTAAGTGTCTTCAGTGAAATTAACATACGTTTCCTTCCAAAAATCTAATATTCTGCCCATGGATAAACCCTGTGCTATGGGTAATACTTCATAAGCTTGAGGTTAGCATATGTTTAACTTCTGTAACAATAATCTGACGAATATTAGGGATTAATATTCATGATGGCATAGACTTACTGGAATACTGATCATGGATGTAGACTTTTATTTATAATAAAGAACATTGCAATGTTGGGTTCAACTGCCACCCAACAGAACAGCTGTGATGAGAATGATTTAAAGACTTCTCGGGTATCCTCTTAATACTTATAGGAATGCCATAGTATTCCTATTCCAGTGAGACAGGATCCAATCTGTGGTTATGGAGCATGACCTGTGATTTCATCCAAAGTTAGATAATTTAAAGTTAAAATAAAGAAACAAAGAAACCCCCAAATAACCTTCTTCTATGCAAACAAAGCCAAGCCAGACTCTCTACCTGACAGTCAACTGTCAACCCCATAACCTGCTCAGAAGTTTCCTTTTAAATAGTCTCCTGCTGATTTATTTCTGTCCCAAAGGATGATGGTTTTTGAAAGATCTCTGACAGGTCATGTCTATGGTTATATTTTGAGTTAATAATGACAATGGATACGAAGACTGTTGTTTTGAAATTTAAACTGGACTTTTTTTGTGCTTGTACTATGGCATGGCAAATAGAAAGGACTGGCAAACCAGCTCTGTACTGTTTATCCTTTTAGCTTTCTCTCTCACATCTAATCTTTTGCCTTTCATTTCTAAAAAGATATTTCCTGGTAAGAAAATCTCTTAATCCTTTATTAAGCACTGTTTCATCTGTGAACTGCCACATTTCTGCTTCATCTCCTTTTAACCATGATAAATAACTGGAATTGAGTGAACAGCTCAAAGGTCGTAACTGTTATCAGAATGTTATGGCATTACATTAATTTCAAGGTGTGCTCTGCTCAACTCCCACTGAGTTCCAAATTTTGCTGACCTTTGACTCTTCAATAATACCCACATAGTTGGATATTATTATGCATGAAGAAAAGCTAGAGACCACTGGAGTACTTGGAAAGTTATGAGCGAGGATTAAGGATGTGTATTCATTTTGTTAATTGAGCAGTAGTTTTATTACCAAAAGACTTACAGCACGGAGATAAATGAGAAGTGGCAGTCTGGAGCTTTATAATTATCTCTTGTGCAGACAACAGCGCTGTGGGTCCCTCTGCCCTGGTTGTGTACAGCTTTGCCATGCAGAGCACTGCAATTAAAACAAAATTCCTGCAGTTATCACTCAGGAGTGCTTTATTATTACAGAATGGGAGAGAAAACTGAATACAGGGTGAAGAGCAACCAATGCTTACTACAGTGGCATTCCCTTTCTGCCTCCTGGCTGCAGGGGATTTGTAGCGTGGACTTCACGTTGGAGAGACAGTCTGTTCCTGGAGAGAAATAAGGTACTTTAGCTCCCAAATCAGCAGTGAGCTATTTTCTACCCATACAACAGATACCTGCCCTAGCTTGTAGGCAGATGATAGAGGAATGAAATTAATCCCATCTTCTCGGTGCTGGACAACTGAAAGGTAAAAAGATAGTTTAAAAAAAAAAAGGTTTGTAGGGCTCCACAATAAAGGCTTGAGGTGTTGCCTTGAGAAAAACAAAATGATTATTCAGATTGAGTATTTATTCTATTGCTCTGCTTAGCACGAGGATGTGTGTATCATCCTGGTCAGGAATGAAGGCCCAGGCTGAAGTTAGGTAAGACTGGACATCTGAGGTGTTCATGGAAGGGTATGAGAGCCAAATTGCTCCTTTCCCACTCTCCACGGCCAGCAAAGGGAGGTTAGGATAATGGTACTGCTGTCTTAGTTGTGTAGGTGGGCTGGACACATTTGAGTATTTAGTTTTAATTTGGACTAATTTAGTTTTACAGAGCAAAGAATCAACTTTCTTGGCAGTGATTCACTTTTTTTGTTTCACACCAGTGGTCAAAATTTCTTGTTGAGACAATACTATTACAAAACCAGTGCTGAACGGGATCCTCTGAACTTATGCACTCTTTTCTTCACTCTTCCTATTAGCTGTCTCATTTTTCGTGCTTGCAGAAGTTAACAGGATGAGCTTAAGCCTTACAAAGCAAGAGATGAGATGACAAAGTGCTGAAAGTTTTCATAACTTCATAACTTCTTTCTACTAGCTCCTGTAGGGAGGAAGGGGCCCTGATTCAACCTTAGCTACATTTGAAATCAGGGCTGCTGACCGGCGGTCAGCATCCCTAGGTTTGTGTCTTGGCTCTTATTTCATACACAACGGTGCTATAATTTTCCCTCAATTTGAGAGTTACATTCAGTTTGTTGGTCATCGAAAATTAACTAAGGTCCTTTTATCTGTATTTGATCCAAAACAGTGCCCACCCCACAACCCAGTATCTAGCTGTATTTTTGAAACATGACGTTACAGAATACTATGGAAAAATCAAATGACAAGAGGCACATGAGAGGATCTGTGCGGGGCCAATGGGTGTTCTACAGCCATGGATCTTCTCCCCTGTGCCATTTGAGACTCCTCTAGGATGACAGAAAGCAGAAACCTTCCAGAACTTCTCTACTTGGCCTGAGCATCTGAAAACTTTGGGCTATATTTACTGTGGCTTTATGCAGATGACACTGATTTGTAGCTGTAAGCAACTAGAAATTCAAGGGCATGGATATTTCTCTTTATTTTCACAGTGTAGGTCAAGCATAAACTGAACCTGAAATGTCAGAAATCATGGGAGTATACACATTCCCAATAGCCATTAAAGTATATGCAAGGAACAATGACATTCTTGCTTTGCAGTAATGGCAGAATGTTGGGATTTTTAATGATTTTTAAATTTAAAAATAAATTAAAAAAATTTTTTTTAAATTTAAAAAATAAATAGAAGATTGCATTAGTTTAATTTAAAGTGAATCTTATACATTATATTAATGGTATCCTCAAGGGACTTTTACTAGGTAAAGGTTCTCTGTTGACAGATATTAAAGCCTTGATTGTTCTCCTTCCTAAAATATTTTATTATATTTTGTTTTTAGAAATCAGAAACCTGAAAATCAGTTGGTAGACAACATTTCAGAGTAATCTGATTTGCATAAAAAGGAAACTTTGCCAATTCCTTTTTTTTTTTGCATGCTCAGTGTATATAGCTTTTTAATATATTATAGATATTACCAATGATGTACATTTTTTGTTGAGTATATGTTTTTTAGATTTCTCGTGTCTGCATGGTCATATATATAGAAAACTACTGAACCTGAGAGTACTGAAAACTATCTGAGAGATACAAGGTCCCACATCAAACACCAAAACACATCTTGGATGTAAATGGGAAAGAACAGATAACAATCTAGTTGTTTTGCTTCAACACAAACAGAATAGCCATATTATGTTTCAGGTCTGGATGTGATTTCATTTAGACTGAACTTTCTATCTTCCAAAGCCAAGGGCTACTGTGACTTCAGGATTTGAGGGTATTTTGCCAGGAACAGTCACCAGTTGAAAGTACTGGATGTGCCAGAAGCAGAGAGGGTCCGACCCGTTTCAGAGGAATTTAGGCCTTTCTGTTCCAAATGTAAATGGCAGCTGGCTTGCTACCCACGGAGAGAGATGAAAACATATGTCTATCTAGGGCACATATACCCTGTCATTAGTTATTTAGCAGATTTGACTTCTGGTAACTATGTGCCTACAATCACTACAGCCTGAGACTTTGCTGAATCCTTTTGTCTCGAAAGAGAGAAAATCTTTCCCTTGGGTGATATCAGATCAGAATATACGATTCGTGTATTTGCATGATGATTCCCAAACATTAAACCAGATCCAGACATAACTGCTGAGGAGTATGCTGCAGACGAGACATGGACGCTATGTGAATAAGCTCAGAGACCTGTGCTGCTCTAGAAAGGGTGTGTGTATATATATCTATATACTTATAGGGGGTGTGTGTGTGTATATATATACGTATATAGAGATATATATATATATACACCACATTCAAAATGGCTTTGAAGTGGCAGTATTTCCAGTGTGTGCAAGGGATGAGGAAAAGGGCTGTTTTCAAATCATGAAGGGAACTAATTTGGTTCCAAGAGATGCTGGAATACTTGTCTTGGAAGAAGCTCTTCTGATGTTGGAAGGGACCCAGTATGACCGCTTCCCCAAAGCAGGGCTAACTTGAAATTTACATCCGATTGCTTAGCTCCTTGTCCAGTTTAGCTTTGAGAATCTCCAAGATCAGCCTAAGACAGGTCCTTGTGTCGCTTCAGAGTATTGCTCATTCTTGGTACAGCCACTGACTGCCAAATAGGTATAACCACTCAACCATTAACCTCTCTTGACCCACTGGCCACACTCTTCTTGATGTGCCCCTGGATGCCATTGGCCTTCTTGGCCACAAGGGCACATTGTTGACTCATGCTCATCCATGGTCATCCTGTTGTCCATCAGGACTCCTAGGTCTCCTTATAAATCCTGTTGTCCATCAGGACTCCTAGGTCTCCTTAGAAGTGTTCTCCAGCAGGACAGCCCCCGCGTCCCCCTCCCCGCTGGAACAACCTGCTGGCAAGCGGGGGAGGAGAGACGGGGAACAACCCAAATCCCAGTTTCCCAAAAAGTAGGTCTGTGCTGCTCCTGCAGCCCCGGAGAAACCCGGGGGTTTGGTTCCAGGCTTGGGTTTCCCCCCTCCGCCAGCACGGAGGAGGAGGAGGAGGAAGGTCCCGGCTCCCCCGGCGGGTCCGGCCGCTGACCCGCAGGCAGAGCTGACGGGGTCGCAAAGGGGATGAAAAAAAAAAACCAAAAAAAAACCACCCAAAAAAACCAACCCAGCAAAACACCACAAAAAAAAAAAAAAAAAAAAACCAAAAAAAC